>NC_065514.1:1147139-1210407 GCF_006386435.1 Epinephelus moara
GATGCCACACAGCTGGTTCAATATCAGCAAAGTTTCCCTTTATATTCATTGTCTTGTGTGGCGATCAGCAGTGATGTGGTGGTTCACTTTTACACTGTGATCTGTAGCCTATAGTTCGGCTTTAGCTTCTAACTATCTTTGTCTTTTTAACCTGTTGTTGCTGCTGAGTCAGTTTGACATCCTGGATATATCCTTCAAACACAGACTGTAGACCCCTCTGTCTGCTTCTCTCTGACATCACTCTTTCACTTCTCCAAAAATATGATTGTTCAGGGAGTGCAGTTAGTGACAGTGTGGGCTCCATGCTTACTGCGACAGGTAAATTCTCAC
Source organism: Epinephelus moara (assembly GCF_006386435.1). Lineage (NCBI taxonomy): Eukaryota > Metazoa > Chordata > Actinopteri > Perciformes > Serranidae > Epinephelus > Epinephelus moara. Next base: position 1,147,470 of record NC_065514.1, read on the forward strand.
AACACAGAACTAATAAAGAGTGAATATTGGACTCATTACTCATCAGGTGGACAAAAGAGTTTCTAAACTAATCACCAAACCTAAAAACAGTCACCTTCTCTTTGGTTTGTCTTCTCAGCTGGCCAAACTTTACTCTGTAATCAAAGACTCGTCTCTACACGCTACAGCTCCGAGAGACGAGAAACAACACTGCTGGGTATCCAGTATGTTTATGCAACACTCACTGCATCCCTGCTTATGTTTCACTGGTTTATTTGTGCAACAGACAAAGTATCAGTGACGAATGCAGGCAGCTTTTACCTCCATGTGAAGGACAGCAGAGACCGCACACACAGAAAGTGACAGTGTGTGTTTTATTGTGTGTAAATGCATGTGCAAGTGAAGCTCTCTGCTATGAGCATGTAACACTGTCCAGAAAATCTTTCTCAACCCAAGTCAGATTTATTTTGGTCAAACAGGATGGAGCAGCATTTTTTCTGTTGTGTTAAAAATAAGTGTTTTTTTAAGCAAAATGTTGTGTAATCTAATCTGTGATCACTGGCTTCAAGTCAGCTCAGCGATACCTCCTTTCCTTTCCTTACAGTAATGACTCTATGGCACGCTAACAAACTTCCCTCACCCTCCCACCGCTCGCCCTCCCCCTTTTAAAACAAACCCACTGGATCTGCAGGAATTTGTCCTGTCATCTCGGTCAAGAGCTGCTTTCTGCAGAACTCAGAAAGAATCTCCAGTTTGTTATTACAGCGTGAACTGAGACCAACTCAGGGGGTCGGCTCCGACTGGTGCGATACATCAACATGTCGGCAAGTGTTACACTCAGTGTGATTCTGGAAAATTGGACACAATGTGTGACACAGTAAAGAGATGTTAAACACTAAACAAATTCGACAGTTTTAACCAAAAAGTCTGGTTTAACCTGAATCTGTAACCTGACCTCCCCTCCTCCCTTCACTTCCACCCTTTCCTGCCTCCCTTCCTCTTCCTCCACCTCTCCTCTTGCCCCCCGTCTTCCTCCACTGCTCAGCACTGCAGTTTTAAAGGAAGAGGGTTCACACGCAGAGTCAGCGCACCTCGCCAAAGTCGGGGGGGGCCTGGAGAGACGAGGAGGAGGAAGAGGAGGGTGAAGAGTGGAGAGCTATAACCCTTCAGACTCTGTGGAAACTAAAGCTGCAAATATGCTTCATCACAACTGTGTTTCAGATGGTCGAACAGCTCCCCCACATACACGCAACTATACACTTTTGCATACACACTCACTGGCCACTTTATTAGGTACAGCCGTTCAGCACAAATAACTAATCAGCCAATCACGCGGCAGCAGCTCAATGCATTTAGTCATGTAGACACGGTGAAGACGAGCTGCTGAAGTTCAAACGCAGCATCAGAATGATGAAGAAAGGTGATTTAAGTGACTTTGAACGTGGCATGGTTGTTGGTGCCAGACGGGCTGGTCTGAGTATTTACTGGGATTTTCAGCACAACCATCTCTAGGGTTTACAGAGGATGGTCCCAAAAAGAGAAAATATCCAGTGAGCCAAAATGCCTTGTTGATGCCAGAGGTCAGAGGAGAATGGCCAGACTGGTTCAAGATGATAGAAAGGCAACAGGAAGTCAAATAAGCACTGGTTCCAACCAAGGTGTGCAGAAGACCATCTCTGAAGCAACAACACCTTGTCCAACCTTGAAGCAGATGGGCTACAGCAGCAGAAGACCACACCAGGTGCCACTCCTGTCAGCTAACAACAGGAAACTGAGGCTACAATTCACACGGGTTTTCTCACCAAAACTGGACAATAGAAGATCGGAAAAACCACATTCAGATGGAAGCATGGATCCATCCTGCCTTGTATCAACGCTTCAGGCTGCTGCTGCTGGTGTAATGGTGTGGGGGAGATTTTCTTAGTACCAACTGAGCATGGTTTAAACACCACAGCCTACCTGAGTATTGTTGCTGACCGTGTCCATCCCTTTATGACCACAGTGTACTCAAGGCGTTCTTGAGATTTCATGTTCATGAAAATGGGACGGTCGAAAGTGGCAGCATATAAACATGCTGGCATTGATAAAAAAAAATTAAAAAAACTGAAAAACTCAGAGGCATATGATTTCAATGGATCGGACAATTTGGAAGTGGTTCTACACTCCTATCCCAAACTATAAATGTACTTAAGAAGCGACCGTCCGAAAATGTGCACTGTTTTTAAATGATAGTCCATAGCCATGCCATCAGCTCTGTGAGCGACTGTACTGTGGTGCTTTGAGCTAAATGCTAACATCAGCCAGGTTCTATCCAACTGCAGCACAAATTTTAACTGAATTTAAATAACATTTACATTGGCAAAAGAAAATGCAAATTAATGCTATTTCCATCCACTTCTGTTATATAAATATTCAAGTTGAGTGCATCGACATCGACAGCTGGTGGAGCTAATTCTCCAGTCAGTGCTGTTAAACCAAAGCAGAGAATGAGATGATGGAATCAGAAGAGCTCCAGTCAAATCTCGTAGATGGAAAACCATGTGGAAGAAAGAATGATGGAAAAATGCACTTTCTGTGTTTCATGTATCAATGTGAGGAAGGTTAGAGTCTCCTCATCGCTCTACAAAGAGCTGAGGCCGCATTCACAAAGCTTCCTCATACCAAGAGTTGTTCCTAGTGAAGAAACTTTAAGAAATTCTTGAATTGTGACGTTTAATTTCCCCTTAAAGTTAAGACTAGGTCCTTGTCCTTGTTGCATCTTATCCCTTAAAGAGTCCCTAAGGTGAAAAACTGTAGAGGAGGACTTTTAAGAGGCTGAAGAGTTTCTTAATTATGTCCATGATTTAGTATTATATTCCTTTGCAGTAATTAAATTAACTGTCTTAAACTGTAGTTCAGTCAGGAGCACTTTAGTCAAACAAAACTTTTTTTTCCATTTGCAGTATTATATTTGGCGGTGTGGCTCTGTTCGGGGGCCTCTCTGCCTTTAGGCCTATGTAGAAAGCCTAAGGCGTAAAGCACACCTCTCTGCCCTTCCACACCAAAATGAGAAAAGCCTGAGGCAGAGAGAGCAAACCTCACTGCCCTTCCACGCGCCTACATGGAAAGCCTTAAGACAGAGAGCGCAAACCTCTCTGCCCTTCCACGTGCCTACGCAAAAAGCCTTAAGGCAGAGAGCGCAAACCTCTCTGCCCTTTCACACGCCTACATGGAATGCCATAAGACACACAGAGAGCGAACCTCTCTGCCCTTTAGGGGTGAGTCCGTGTACACATTTACACATTTACACGTGTTTGAGATCATAAACGGTTATGAAAAATTAGTACACAAAAAAGGTTTTTTTTTTTAGGGGGGAGGGGAGAGATACTAATTGTTGACTAACTGTGATAGACTGTGAATATGACAAGAAATGGTGTGAGACTGGGTTTGGCAACAGGTCAGTAGCCTACGTGCACTGTTCTATTAAAACGTCGCGGTCGTTAAGGGGGTCGTTCGCCAGTGGGCTACAGTGAGCACCGGGCCATCAAATCACAGCATCCGCGTAGAGAGGAGACGGAATTGTTTGCACTTTTACGCACAGGTCGGTGGTGAAGTGGCGCACATGACTCGTGCTACGGACGGACGGACGAGCCACGTATCTAAAACAGGTAATACATCTGGCTACATCTTTCCCACATCAATTATCCGTGATCGCCTTGACCCGCGTGCGTAAAAGCACACACAATTCCATGTCCTCTCACCGCAGATGCTGTGATTTGATGGCCCGGTGCTCATTGCCCACTCTTATAAGACCCAATAATAATAATAATAATAATGATAAGTTACTGTGACCCTATATGCCATGCCTTTTAATAAAATTACCAGAGGAGTTTGTGAAAAACAGGTAAAGTCAGCCTGAATTACTCGCGTGCGTCCCTGATGAAAATAGCTGACATGCATGGGAAATACAGCTTCTACAGGCTCGCTATAGCTTACTGTCAGGACTCAGGGACCAGAATTCGGGATGGCGACCGTCGGAATGGCGATATTTCGGAGTGGCGTCCTGTAACCATTGGTTAAATGGCCCGTTTGGTTGGTATTCGGATAGTCTCGCTCACCAGACCTTTCTCAAGAAAAGAAAGGTCTGGCTGGGCCGACTCTCACTTTAAGATTGGAGAAAAAAACGCCCCGGCTGCTTGTATTTCTTTCAACCAATCACAATCGTTCTGGGCGGTGACACAGCAACGGTGCGCTTGCAAAAATATTGCCGGGGGGAAACAGGTTTTGGTGTAACACGCCCACAAAAATATCGCCTACAGGACGCGAACCATGGCAGAAAAATGGCTACATCCCCACAAGATCAAACACCGCAAAAGTTAGTAAAGGACGTGTTGAAAACTGCTACACAACCGGAGGTGGTATGGCGGGACTTCAGCGGGTGGCTCGTTCCGCCCAATGAGAGACTGATCTATGCAGCGAACTTCCGCCCACTCAGACTAGTATTCGGATAACTGGGGCTTTACTGGTATAATGCAATAGCACCACCCAGCGGTGAAACCCATGTACACGTTTACACGAAAAAAATGACCCACTCTAAACGTTCAGAGATTTTTGTACCTACTGCCCTTCCATGCTCAAACGAGGAAAGCTTAAGGCAGGAAGAGCAACAGCAAAGACCCCCCGGGTGCAGAACAGAGCAGCATCAATGACAAACAGAAATGACAGTGATAAGTCAGACACAACATGAAAAGGAGGAGCTGGGGTGGAGACGGGCTGCAAAACAGCTTGCAGAGGCCGTAAATGAGATTTGCCAATTGGTTGCATAGAAAGGAATCATGTGATCTATCAGCTGACTCCCTCCCATAAGTTGATCAGGCTGACATCGTGTCCTGTCTGAACTAACACTTTGCTCAACTTGTGCTTTGGCAACACATGAAATGTCACAACAGTAAAGATTATTGAATTGAACTGAACTGAATGTCGAAAATTTCAGATCAATCCATCCAACAGTTGTTAAAATATTTCAAAACTGATTCAGTGTAAAGACGAGAGGTTCTAAAAGTCAGAATAACATGTACAAAGTAAACTTGACCAAACTTGACTTTTCACATTTTGATTTTTACAGTTTCATGTCTCACTAAACAGATCACTAACCATGGCTTAACTGCAAATACTTTGCAACTTTTATCTGATAAAACTCAGAGGCTGCGTGCTGTGAGTTTATGGAGGCAAGCCGCATATCTGAGTATCATTTCTGCTTATCTTGCAGTCATATACTCCTTACAACCGTCACATCCTTCCTGTGTTCAGAGGTGTCAGACTGCACTAACCGACTGTCTGCGGAGGAGATGAACTCTGCTCTGGTTTGGGGTTCGGTTAAGGTTAAGCTGTTGGTTAGCAGCAGACAGTCTGTTCTGGTGATAGAGGTTTTTGTAGGTTAGAGGTTGCGTGTGGTACACCTGTTTTTGTGGTCGTGCTATTAAAGATATGACTACAATAGGACACCTGTGATCTCATTTGAGAAATCAGGGAGAGAATGTAGAGAGTTACTCAGCAGGTGTTGAGTCTGTGAAGAACTCCAGAGGACAGAGAATCAAAAAAGATTTGAAGTTCACAGTGTCTGCATTTAACAACAGCAAAACTATATCAAAACACACTCATCACAGCATCTCTGGCCTGCTCATGACTCAGCAGAGCAGATTTATCTCGCAGGAAAGTGCAGCTGGAGGCCGAGTTAATGACAGCGCTGGCCTCGCCGTAACCTCGTTATCGACAAACACAGGAAGCAGACATGAACAACCAGCTCTCCCAGCCCTCCCCAGTCCTCCCTGTGGTGTTAGACTTCCTGAGTCGTTCAGACTCTGGACTCCGTTGCTATGGTGACAAGGGTTCGCCATGGAAACTCCTGGTGATGGCAGCAGCAGCGGCAGCAGCATCACCTGGGACTCATTCACTGGAGGAAACAACAGGCTAGTCTGCGCTCAACCCTCCTGCACACACACTCACACACATTAGTTTCCTTTATAGTTTACAATTAATACTTTCTTTCTACTTATTCAGCTTGCTGACCTTTTGACCTCATGTGCATACACCTGCAAACAGATAAATGATGAGGCTTATTTTTACTTTTATGCACCATATTCAGTTTATTTAGTATTTTTGCCAAGACATTAGTTTTTGAAGTTCACATTTGAACAGAATTAAGTTTATTTTAAAGTGTACTAAGGTTTATTTCATCAGATCAGGCAAAGAAGTCTGTGCTCAGGTCTTTGTAACAGCACTCTAGCATAAGTCCTGCATTCAAAATCTTACTTAAATAGAAGTACAAAAGTATTAGAATCAAAATATACTCAAAGCACTAAGAATAAAAGCACCAGTTACTCAAAATGGCCTGTTTGAGTGAAGACAAAGGAGCAGAAAAGAAGCGCTGCTGGGTCTTAGTAGTCATCATATACAGGTGATACTTCAGGTGTTTATTCCATCTTGTGAAGGGCTCATTGCATGACTACAGTACACTCCCAATCAAAACAATATAAAATGCAAGAGTCTTTCAAAAACAATCTGAGGCACATTGTGGGGTTTGTGCAAAAATTAAAATGCCTTTATTTTACATGGCAATGTAGACCAACGTGTTGCCACTCACAGCTCTTCATCAGGGTCGTTGTCTGCTGTAGCTTACACACCTGTGTTATGTGTTTTTAAAGGAGAGGAGACATTTTATATTTTTTGATTGGGCGTTTACTTTACTCACTCAATGAGCCCTTTGCAAGATGGCCACTTTCTGTATTACAAATTATATTGTTGGATTATAATCAGTGATGCATTCATATTCTGATCACTTTAATGTTGCAGCTGGCAGAGGTGGAGCTAATTTTAATCACTTCATAAAATGTTGGGTATCTTGACCTATGATAATACATCCTAATAAGCTGCCAGGACCCTATTGTTATCCTCCTTCTTCTTCTTCTTCCGAGGAAATCATACTTCCCATGCGCGAAAAATCACCAAACTTTGCACAAAGGTCCAGTCTCATGCCAGATTGCCTCAGCTGCTAAAACAGGCCAATAGTCCTGATGGTGGCGCTACAGCAAGCGTCTAAAGTTCAAAATTTTGAAAATTCATAACAAATCAACCATATGTGCTACAACTTCACAACTTTCATCAAACTGTAGCCTCAATACTGAAGAAACTTTTGTACATTCAAACCTATTAAAAATTATGAAGTCCATCACTCTGTTTTTTTCAAAAACTGTAAAATTTCTTAAACCTATCTCCTCCCACAATTTTTGCTCAATTGACACCAATTTTCTTGCTACAGAACATCTTCAGACTGTCCTACACAAACGATCCACACAGATTTTTGATTTATCGAAAATTGAGCCTACAGTGCATCAAAATGTTTGACTGTAAACGGTATTGTAAACATATACTTGCAAATTCTTGCTAAATACATTTTCAATGTTCATTAAAAAAAATGACAAAATTTTGGAGTCATGGTAGATGATGTTTGGAAAATATCAGAATTTTATCTCAAAAACTGAATTTTTTACAGCATTTTGAATTTCGCTCTCATGCGAACAATTGGAGTCAATGCAAAAATGGCATTTTTAAACATCAGTTTTTCACTTATGGAGCCAATAAATCATTGTTAAAAACAAATTACCAACATCTCCATGCTGTCTAGATGCAATTTGTGTATTTTCGGATTTTTGTCTTAATAACTGAATTTTTGACAGCCGTTTGAAATCTGCCTTTACACACTAACAGCTGCTGTCTTGCACACAGGTGACTGGCTTAGTCAGTTTGTGAAGCTACATGAGACATTTCTGTTTGCCAATTATTTTTTTCAATTAATCTGACTCTGCAAAGTAATGCTAAACTTACACCAAACAACTTTTCAAGTGATTTCACGAAGGCAGACAGATTTCCAATGTCTGATTCATGAGCTCCATTGCTTGATGTAAGGTGGTCATAAAACCCAGTCTGATCTGTTCTAAAGGAACATTTCACAGCTGGATAGATGGTCTTTTCATAAAACTGTGCTGTCTATGCAGCAGAAAGACACAAATACTTTTGAAATTGGTGCAACGTGATCAAAGAAAACAGAGAAAAATGGCTGTGATATTTGCTTTTGCTCAGGAGATAGAAAACCTACAACTACCAGAATGCATCGGATGCTCCCACTAGTGGGGGGCGCAATGCGAGTTGCCCTTGCAAAATCAATGTGGTGGCTGACTGGTAACAAAGAATCTCAGATTACAGTCAAACAATAAGCTAAAATATGTTTCAGAAAATAATTTTGTAGACAAAGAGGCAACACAGTGCACAGCCTTCGTTTTTCCACAGTACAGGAAACAATGTGGCATCCACTTCCTGTTCACAAACTCTCATATTACAGCTAAACAGGGCACTAAAATATGTTTCTGGAGGCATTTTACGCGAGAAATAGGTGGATATGAGAACAGAATGTTGGTTTATATTTGATCAGCACTGCTTAGTTTTACCATTTGGTCTGAGTTTGAGAGAGAGAAGAGAGAGGCGGCTGTCTCTCTCAATCAGCTTCTACACTCTTTCTGTCCATGGTGACTGTGCATGTGGCGGAGGGAATTCAAAAGTACTATGTGAAACTTGTAAAGCTCGAGAAACAGCCCAAAAATCTGCAGATTTGAGCTGAGAGATGAGCAGGGAAATCATCAGATGGTGATCAGTTTACCACAGTTCATTTACACATACGACAAACACTGTTATGTTTTTTATTTCCTTAAAATATTTAAACTAATAGACTACAATAGTTCAGCTGGTAGTGTTTGTATTTGTTGCCCCTGCTGTTGCAGAAAACGGTCTGTTGAGCCAATATACACTCGCTGTATGTTCCCCTTTGTTCGGTCGCTGTCGTCTGTGTGAGCCTGTTTAGTCTGCTCAGTTTATTTTAAGTTATCTCCGCCTGAGTTTAGTTGACCTCTTTTATGGTTCCAGAACTTTTGTTGCACATTCTGTAAACTGTTCCTTCGTTTTCATGGTTGAATAAAACCCTCTTTTCTGAAAATCCCCCTCATGCCTGCCAGCTCGCTTCCTCACAGAGGGTTTGATTCACTCGGGTTCAGAGGAGTTTGTTGACAGTGCTTCACATACAGTAAGTGGACTGTGTTTCCATGTGTGCTTAGGACAGACAACAGAGGCACTGACTGTGCTCTGTGTCCAGCGCTGTGCAGAAGCGTCTGCGGGGCTGACGTCAGCCTCCAAAACAACAATAAAGCATTACTCACTCACACACACACACACACACACACACACACACACACACACCACCAGACAAAAACAATCTGAAACACGTGAGGACGCACACAACATATAAACACCTACCAGATTTTCAAAATGTTCTGATTTTGTTGCCTTAAAAACTGAGACTCAAGAAGAGAATCTGACTTTTCTAACTTGAGGAGCATGAATTCATATAAACTTTGAACTATAACAGCACTTCCCTGTTTTTGTTCCTTCTTCTTGATGTAACTACGTGTTCAAAACAACCAAACACACTTCACCTATCAATTAACAAAAGACAACAGAGGTTGCGTGAGGACTGTATGAAAGTTTTGTGTTATTTTTAAGGCTTTGTTCAGCATCAACCGTAATGGGGCTAAAACATCAGGCCCTGAACAAACATCCTCCACAATCAGAGGAAACTGCTGTGGAAGATTAGATGGAGAATTCCATGGAGAAGAAATCCAGGAGGCCACAGAGAGGTCTTTTCTCTAGAAACAATGAAAACTGAAACACTTTCATCCTGGAGAATTTGGGTTCGACTGTGTTTTCAGCTTGTCTCAACCTTGCTTTAGTTTTCACCCCACTGCTGATTTGAAATCCAACGATCAAACACATCGCTAGATTAAGTCACACTGTTGTCTTGTGTGCATGTCACAAAGGAGCAAGCTAGCTTGGAAGATGGAAACGCTGACACTCAGCAGCTGAACATATTTCCATTACTCTGTTTTTGTCGGGAGGAAAGATGACAAGAACATGGTTGTTGCAGGTAGCGGCACTAAGACTTTCCACTGTGAAAACCACAACCTCAAACCTCCTGAAACACCAGAACAACAACGTGGAGCTCCAGGAAATACACACCACCAAAGGTGAGCCGTCCTCAGCCTCAGAGGATGTCTGCAGCCTGACACTGGCAAAACAACCAAAGCTAGCTAAACCAAAACTAATGAAGTTTGTGGATGGATATGTGCTGAATGAAATGTTGCCTGACTCTCCATCTTTCAGACACATCTTTGGGAAAATACCGGTCACAGTCAACAGAAGACCCCCAGGCGAAATAAATCATTTGCAAGCTATCTAGCATCAGCTGCACTTACTGGAGATTACCCTGACATTAACACAGAGGCGCACAAGCAAGCGAATTCATGCAGATGGCGTGTGAAAAAGTCTCCAAATTCACAATGAGCGACAACAACATTCACAGAGCAATCGAGCCCTGATTGAGCCTGAAGAAGGGCTTGCTGTTGCCCTGAAAAAAGGTTCAAGGTGCGCGAAGCTTCACCAAAATAAAGCCAGGCGAGCAGTTTTTCAAGCAAGCAACATGACGCTTAGTTTGTTAACTGATGCATGGAGCAGGTTGGGACATCTTCATTGGGAAAAACTGAAACAATCTGTTGTTTACTCATTCATTCCTGCAAACATCAGGCTAAGCGCAGGCTAAGTAAGGCTCTATTTTGGCGAGGCTTCATGCACCTCCAACCTAGTTTCAGAGCACCAGCAAGCCATTGCTCAGGTACGATAGGCTCTCGTAGTACGCATGGTCCCACACATTTTTTCATGGACAACATTTCCAAACTTTTCCATAACTTCCCCAGGTCCCCATAATAAAGAATTTATTTTTCCTGCCCCACTTGCCCGACGTTTTCAAACATATCAGATTCAAACTCTATTCACACATTTCAGCTAGCTGACAATATGTACGTGATGGTAAACAAAACGCAGTCACACATCAACACGTTAAAGCTACATCAAGTCAACAGCTAAAGAAAATGTATTGGCTGTGCTAATTTTGACTAATTCCATGACTTTTCCAGGTTGTCCATGACCGTGGGAACCCTGTGTATATCCAGACAACTTTGACACCATCTGCCAGAGTTCCCTTGCCCGCTGTGTTAGGAAGTGTGAAGATCAATAAACTACAGTTTACACTGAATATAAATATCATGGATGTATATAAAGAAAAAAGAGTGTTGGAGGTGGGTTCCCGTTCATCCTGTGAAAGTTGCTCAGTGGCTCATAAAGCCAAGAAAGCTCAATTCCAAGGTGTGAAATTACCCAGATCACCTGCATCATGAACCTAAGAGAGCAAGCACGAAAGAGACTTCTGCCAGCCGAGTGGCTAATTTCCGGTTTAGCGCTGCGCTAACTTGAATGGTGATAAAATGAGTTAATCATGCAGCTCTAAACTTTGCAAATACTATCAGATCGAATGGATCAAATGCCGACAATGACAGCAGTAAATTTACAGGGGTTGTAATGCTAAAAAAATGTATCCACTGATTTAGAGACGTCTCTTCACGTTGTGTGTCTATGAGAAAAAGTCTTTTTGGGCTCGATGGCATCACGTGACAGACCCAGAAGTTGTAACTCAATGTTCCGCCACTACGTCACATCGGCTTCAAAGCTCAGCACTGTTCCTGGGGACTTGATAATTATATGTAAAGACTTGCAGCGTCAGACACCAACGAATGAAGCCTTCCTTTAACGTCGGCATGATACGCGGCCGGTTGCCGTTATAGTTTAACAGCGTTCGGTGGCATCAGGGGGAAACGCAGAAGGTTAAGTTAAGGCAGCGAAAGTCCGAGTAGGGCGGGCAGGAAAGGTGGTGGATGGGTCCTACAAACACCATCTTTCACCAGGGAGAGCAGTGTTCATGTCCTGTAAAATGATACAGCCAAACCCTGTTCTTTTTTCCAACACCGAACCAAGTGCGTTAGTTGCCTAAACCTATGCATGTGTTAGCTGTTGAAGGAAATAAAAGCTTCAATTCCCATTGTTGTACTGACATAGTGCTTTTATTTTGAAAGAGACTGTATGTAAACTGTAAATTTCCTGTGAAAACAGAAGTGTATTTTGAAAATAGACAATGCATGTAACAGGCAGAACTTGACACGGTGTCCCATAACGTCAACAACCAACACACCCAGGGTACCTTGCGTGTCGTATCTGGACATGACCAAACGTCGATATGTGACGAGGTCGTAGTGACAATGTGTTGCTGGGTGACATTAAAAACAAGGCACAGCTGCGCTTGATGACAGCTGGTGTGCGCTGTCGGGCTGGAGAACATCAAAGTTGAGGAGGAGATAACGGCACGGGGCAGAGCGTGCTGATGAAGATACAACCTCCATCTGATTGGCCTCATCTCCTCGTACCTCACCTCTCAGCTCTTTCTATTTTGATTCCCCTCACTTTTTCGGTAACCTTAGTGTAAGCTGAATGTGTGTAACTAAAACAATCTCCATATCTAGAACAGCTTCTATCTGGTATGGGTGGTTATATAATGGCGGAGCACAGTGTGATGCTGCAGTGTGTTCGCCGCTCAAACGTCTCCATTCACAAACACTCTCCATCTGCACTGCCTTGTCAAGAAGCCCTCATGTCGTGCCACCGTGCTTTAGAGCTTCTGGCCCTCCTCTTCCTCCCTCTGCGCCCCCCCTCTGCTCCATCAACGTTAGTGATCAGCTGGCTGATAGCAGGGCGAAACGAGGCACAAACAGAGAGGGGAGGCCTGCTGGACTCTGCTGTTCCTCTGGTATAGAATCTGTGGCCATGATGGCACTGGTTACTGTGCAATTTTGTTCAAACTGAGCCCACGTTTGGGTCCATTTTAGACGACAGCCAGTGGAAGCATCGTGGCTTGCTTTGACTGAAAGCACAGGAATATTTTAAGAATAACTCCACTTTTTTTTTTATACATAAAGGTCAGTTTACAGAGAACTACTCAGTGCTACTGCTGTGGCTCTGGAGGCGATTTATGAGGCCTGAGAAAATGAGTACGTTTGGGCTTGCAGACTATGGCCCTGTCTTACACCCGACGCAAAGCAGCTCACAGCGCTTTCAGACCAACGCAGTTGCACCCATGGGCATGTAGGTCTTGAAATGAGGTGTGGTCATGTGCATTGTTGGTGTACTGCCATTTTGAGGCAGCAGAAAGCAACTGTGCCATTGACCAACAAAAACCCAGTCTGTAGTGAGAATGGCATGAGTTTCCTGATATATTGTAAAATGAGAACATAGGAGAGATCAGAGCAGAGGTGCAGAGCGCCCAGATTATGCACCGTTTAACCGCAAAAGTGGAGTTGGACATGCCCTAAATGCACTTGCACCATGCATTATGGGTTGTTTAAACAGGGCACTATGAATTTATAACAGAAAGTTACAAACTTGGTGCGTGGAGGTTGAAAGATGTGTGTGATTAGCAGGCAGCGAGGGTCTAATGAAAGATGCAATTGAGCTGTATCATGGGAAATGTAGGATCTAGTGTTTTTGGAGTTTCAGCCATACTTGAGACTGCAGTTGCAGCGATATACCAATTTCAAGGTATACTGTGTTATAAAAGTTGATGGTTATCACACCGTGTACCGTGCTTATCTATGATATTGCGAAAGAAAATGCAACTGGACCAAGAATCTCAAAGAGGAGACTTTTCACACATAGTTTCAATTATAGTAATAAAACATTTGTTCAACCAAAAATAACCCGTCCGTTTCATTGCTTTAGGGTCACTCTGACTGATAATAATATAAATTCTATAACACTGTGATACTGTGAAACCAAGATATTTTCTGAGGCCGTGAAAATCTCACTCCGTTGCAATCCTACTATGTTCTGAATATTAGGGATATATCTGCAACTGCTGATTCGTTTTTGACTGCTCTTTTGATCCGTCTTTTTTGAGTGTACTAACTTCACTAAAGTGCAGTATTAAATTGTTGGAGTGCTCCTTCAAAACTCACAGAGAATGTTTAAAAATGTAAATAAAAAATAACCAGCTGAGCTCATGCACTATGGCAAAACTTACAAGGAAAAGTCTGGTGTTATTTCATATTTTTCTTACTGTTAACAAATCCTATAAAAAGACTGAAACCATAATGTGTTAGTCCGTCTCTTAATACGTTATGACCTCCTTTCTGTGGCTCTCAGCCTTAAAAAATACGTAATTTGAAGCTGCAACAATCAATCAAGTTGTTGTCAACTATTCATTTAATCACCAACTAATTTGATAATCAATAAACCGGTTTAAATACTTTTTTATTAAGAAACAAAAGTAAAAATTCTCTGATCCCAGCATATTAAATGTGAGTATTTTCTAGTTTCTTTACTCCTCTGTGGCCGTAAACTTAACATCTTTGCATTGTGGACAAACACGATATTTGAGGACGTCATTTTAGGCTTTGGTAAACACTGTTCAGCTTTTTGTTTGTTTGTTTTTTCCAGTTTTTGACTTTTTATAGACCAAAGAACAAATTGATTAATTGAGAAAATAAACAACAGATTAATCATCAATGAAAATAATCCTAATATAGTTTCTTTTTTTTAAAAAAAAGTCTCTGTAGTTTCCTGAATCAGCTGCTCACTGTGGTTTTTCTCCAACAGGAGGAAATCGTGCATTTGTCTGGGACTATTTTCTGCAGTGGATTAATCCACATTTGGTGCTTTAGTGAGTATCTGTGGCAGCAGGACGGTGTATGTGGGACTGAGTCAGAATAATCTACAGTGTGTGTGTTCATGGTAACGAAGGAACATGTCACCCAGTGCAACAGGGTGGTTCACTGATGTGTGAGTCTTTGAACAACAATGGAGCTCTGCGGCACAGAGGAAGAAGATGTATCAGGCTCTGATAAAAGCACAATACTTGCTGGTTTTGGGATTTCCACGGGATTTGACAATAACAAAAACACAGAATATCACCAGACTCCTTCCAACAAAAATATCTTCACCTAGAGCCAGAACAAAGAGAGAGGAACTGCGCTTTAGGACACACATGTGATTAAGCTTACTTTAATCAGCTCCGTCACCTCAGTGCCACATTTTGACACCAGCACAATGTACCAGGACGGTTTCAGGCCGCTCACTGCCACCTTTGCCTGTGTGTGTGTGTGTTTGATCAGCATCAGAATAAGGACCTACTGTTCCCTGCCTGCCTGTCTCATGTTCCTTTGCATAGACTCCCATCTGCCCTGCAGCACACTCTCCTGTTTCCCTCCCAGCAGGGCCACTATTCATTATTCACAGTGTCAGGTTCCCTCTCTGACACCGCGAACGCTCACAGCTCAGCCACAAAAATGTCCGCAGCTGCATATTTGCACAACCGACACATCGATCCCACACAGACTGTCTCTCACTTTCAATATTTTACACACCAGTTTCATATAACCTTATTACACTTAGTCACTTCCAGTGGTGAAGGACGTACTCAGATCCTTTACGTGGGTAAAAGTGCAAATACCACACGAGCCAAAGTGAAAACCTTTTTATTCTCTTTGAACCAAATGTTTTTAAAACCAGAGGTCTTATTATCATTATATTATTATTACAGTTTTAAAAGTTTGGGCTCCTTCTTTTACTGTTTATACTTCTTCATTTTATTCTGTTGTCTTAACCTCTCTGTACAGCACCTTGAACTTATCGTCTTGTATAAAATGTGCTTTATAGATAAAACCGCCACACCACACTGTAAAAATACTTCACTACAAGTAAGAGTCCTGCATTGAAAATGTTACTATAATAAACCCGAGGCTTCAGAACAGGAGTCAGGTCACAGTGGCTAGGTCCATTATTGTATTCAGTCTGTGGTCGGCATGCACACTGCAAGTCTTACTGGTCTGACTTGTAGAGTACTTGCAGTAGTCTGGGGCCGTTAGTGGCCGTTTTGGTAAGGAACCGGAACCAGGGCGAGTGAGACAGGATCCAGAATTTGATGGATGCGCCCTTCCGTCAAAATAAAAGCACCAAGCTAATAAAAATGTGTTGAAACTTTTTAATTTAAAGAATATAATTTACAAGAAAAGCCCCAAGCCATTAAGTTAATCGATTTTCTTACACCCCTCATCACCCCAAATCGATGGTGCGCCAGAATTTAAAGTTTTACTTTGGTGAACACTTTTACTTTGGTGAATTTCGTGAATTCCGCATCCGCTCTCTAGACCGGAACCAGAATCCAGACAAAATTCAGAGTGAATAGAAACCAGGCTCTTCACCTTACGTGAAGAGCCTGGTGACGCGAGGCTAACTTGCAGAGACTGAGCGGCACAGTGTTGCAGCGGTTAGCATTGTTACCTCACAGCAAGGGGGTTCCTGGTTCGAACCCAGGGTGGGGGGTTCGAACCAGGAGAAAACCCACACTGACACAGGGAGAACATGCAAACTCCACACAGAAGAGCACCCCCACCCTGGGTTCAAACCAGGAATCCCCTTGCTGTGAGGCAACAATGCTAACCACTGCACCACTGTACCACCCAATGAGGTAAATGTATTTTAAATAATTGAAAGTTTGAGTACTCAATGCTGACAAATGTCCCCTGTGACTGGTATATTATTATATATTATATAATTAGGTTAATGTAAAAGCAGGATTTTACTGTTGTAGTTGGTTGTAGTGCTGAGTGAAAATATTGCTAAGGTGAGTCAACGAGGACCAATTAAATCAGACTCTAGTTCAGACCTCCTCCAGCCAAGGCCAATGGTGCATTCACTGGTGCATTCCATTATGATGGAAAAGCTGTTGTTGTTTTATTGTGGATTTTTGTATTATATGTTGCATTTATTGCATTTTAATGTGTTCTGATTGGCTGCTACCTCGGCCAGGTCTCTCTTATAAAAGAGATTTTCAATCTCAATGGGACTTCCTGGTTAAATAAAGGTAAAAATAAAATAAAGGAAAAGCAGCATTTTTATATATATGTGAAGCTGGACCTATGAAATGTTTCTGCATGAAAAATGAAAACTATATTAAATTATTGGGTGTTTAATTTCCTGTCGATAGACTAATTGTTTCAGCTGTTCTTGTACATTTTCACATTTTGCATGCACAAATATTAATTTGTAATGTAATTAAAGCTGTCAGATAAATGTTGTGGAGCAGAAGGAGAAAGAAGCATGAGTACAATACAATACTTGAGTACATGAACACTGGTCACCACAACTACCATGACACCATGAGGTCACTGACCGTGGAAGTAGCTCTTAACCTTGAGGTATCCCACACTGAGCCGGAGCACGGACAGCTTGTCCAGGCGACCTCTGACCTCCTCAGAGAACGGCAGCAGCTCGGTGAGTCGGTCCAGCTCTCCATTCAGACGGTCACGGTGGCGTTTGGACGGATTGGTCTTCACAGGCGGAGGCTTGACACTGAAACAACACACAGGGACAAAGAGCTGTTGAGTGATGCCTGCTTGCTAAAACATGTTTGCTCTGCTTGACGATCGACGACACACAGCTGGAATTTCCATCTCGAATCAAAGTGTGGGAGTTTTTGGTAACGAGGTAGATTTTTCATATCCTGTTAGAAGCTTCACATCTGAGTGTGCGTGGACGTAGGAGATACTGACACACTGACTGTTCCTGTCATGAAAAACAATACCTCTGGTAAAAAATTCCAGTGTTCGAATTTCTAAGAGACGATGTGGGCTGCTGCCCAAATAAACTGCGGACCACATCAAACGACACTTCAAGAGGCTGTAAGTGTGTCTCATACTTGTGTTATTACAAGACTGGAAAACCCTCAGAGTTTCAGTAGTTAGCACGCTCACTCATTCTGCGTTTGGGAGAAACACCTGCAAATATTAGATTTACTGAGACTTCATTACTGAAATAACGTCTACGAAGTTAGATGGAAATTAGTAGGAAGCAGTGGTGCTGCTGAACTTTATTTACATATTTAGGTACTTGTACTTCACCTGTGTCGTTACTTTTCCTACCATCTTTTAATCCACCACACTTGAGAGGAAAATATAGCACCATTTACTATCTTACAGGTTAAGTTACTTTATAGATCAAGATTTTCATATACAAAACACAGGAAGAGTTTATTAAATGTGATGTTTTATTAAAAAAGTACAGTTTAAACAAGTACTTAAATGATTAGTCAATGAATCAATTAGTCAATCTGTTCTTGTTGTTTTTGGAGCACAAATACAAAATATTTAATGGTTCCAGGTTCTCAATTGCAATAATTCTTAATAATTTTAATTCTTCAGTTTAAGATCAAAATAATTTGAATTTTGGGGGGTTTGAATGTGTTTATTGGACAAATCAAGGCATCTGGAGCACTTTTCACAGTTTTTTATAAATGTTTATAGTTTAATCAATGAATTAAAAATAATCTGCAAGTACCTCAACAACCAAAACAATCATTAGTAACAGCCCTTGTGTGCTTTATTGAGATCTGTGGAAGATGAGCTCTCGCTACATAATAGCTAGCAGGTTAGCGGGTTAGTAGGTTAGCTGTGGCGCTAAGCTACACAGCACTGTGGCTAGAAAATAGAGCATACAATAGAAAATGGAGCTCAATCAGTTATATTTTCTCTTCTTTATCTTTAAAAAGAACCTATCTTGTAATTTGTAAGTCAAGCTAGAGCCAACTTTTACTATAAAACTACAAGTAGGGCTGAGAACCATGCTAGCAGCTCTGTGAGGCTGAGCTAAATGCTAACACAAAGATGCTAAACAAGTCTACTGATCATCACTCTAGTTTAGCATGCTAACGTTTGCTAATGTTTAGCATGCTAACGTGTGTAGGAAAGTACAGTAGCTAGGTACATTTTCTGAAGTACTACACTTAGGAAAAATATTGAAATACTTGAACATTATTTAAGTATTTCAATTTTATGCCTTTTAATACTTCTACTGCGGTACATAAAAGAAATAATATAATAACATACTTTTTACTGCACTACATTTGACTGAAAGCTTTAGTTACTTTTTAGACTAAAAACATTAAATATATTATTGGTACATGGTACATTTAGCTGACATTATTTTTACCTTTTTTCCTGAGTTGTATTTTGCAAGCATGACTCTTACTTGTAGTGGACAGAGCCCAACTGATACTGGACTTTTTTTAGGCCGATGCCGATACCAATATTGGGGAGTATAATAATTCTGATATTGAAATACTGGTCGATTATACAGTTATATATAAGCAATTATCCCTCAAATACTTGTGACAAACATACTGGAGGCAGG
Source organism: Epinephelus moara (assembly GCF_006386435.1). Classification (NCBI taxonomy): domain Eukaryota; kingdom Metazoa; phylum Chordata; class Actinopteri; order Perciformes; family Serranidae; genus Epinephelus; species Epinephelus moara. The sequence goes on from NC_065514.1 coordinate 1,166,658, forward strand.
ATATTTTACCTTTGAACAATAAACTTTATTGTCAAAAATGACATTAGTGATCAACTACTCCGACAGTATTTGCATATGGATTCAAAACTTCAGCTGCAAATTTGAAAAGTTATTTACTCAACAGAAGACAGTGTCCACCACAAACACAAAGTACAACTGAGGCTGATGGCAATGTCATTAGCTTGGTCCTAAATGGTCATCTCTAGACGGTATCCAGAGATTTGCAAAAACTCCTGTGAGATATAATGTGCCATTATCTTTCCCCAACCCTTATCAAGTGCCTCGTGACCGTCTTAAACCAAAGTCTAACAAATCAAAGTTTTGCCCTGATGGTGACACTAAAGTAAAAGTCAGAGGAACACCAAATTTAGCAGGATTCATCCTCCGGGGAACATGGAGGTTTGTACAAAATTTCACAGCAGCCCATCAAACAGTTGTTGAGATAATGACGGGCCCACTGCTGCTGAAGCTAGCGTGGCTAAAACAAAACAGACATTAGGAGTGGAAAAGCTGAATGTAGAGTTACATCATGAGTTTGAGACGGCATGCATCTGTTAATCTTTCACTTGGCCTGCACCTTTATTACTACAAATTACCACAATGTAATTCCTCTCCAACATGTCGGGGCGTGCAGCGGCCCTGTGAGCCATTCCTCCCTGACTAAACACAGATCTGAGGACAGAGATGGAGGGAAGAGGAGAGACAACAAAGCAGGCTGGAATGAGGAGATAAATCACGAGGAGCACAGAGAGAGTAAAACGTCAGAGGGAAAACATCAGGACTCAGAGTGGAGAAAGAAATAAAGGAACAACTGAAGAAATGTAATGATTATAGATAAAATAGACTCTGTTGGGAACTCTGTCGCAGCTGTCGAGTCAGAGGTTTGGCCTGTGATCACCGTCCTCATTGTGGTAAACAAAAGTTGGACACAAGCAACAGGCAGCTCATGTATCTTAGACGGTAATTTGGCACGAAAGGACGTTGGTGTAAAGACGTGAAGATTTGGGCACAGATGAATCTGCGGAGTCTTTTTAAAGTGTCATCGTCTGATCTGTCATCTTTGTTTTCAGAGTCGTGGATGAAACGTCTGAACTACACTTAAAGTTCAATTGTTCTAATTACACCAGGAATCCCGACGCTACTTCATTCAATAATAATCCCAGGAATTACACACAGTTCTGCCTCCAACCCTGACGATGTGTTTGCATAATACTTTGCAAAACACAGCCTTACATTGGCATTTGTTCAGTTATGGAAAACTTTCAGTATGAAACCCGCATACCTGCATGTCTGGAAAACTGCACAAACACAGGTTTAACTTTTAATTTAATTTAAAGGTACAGTACACCCTGTCTGGTACAGGTGGGAATCACCAGGGGCCCCTTGATACGATATTATCATGATACTTAAGTCACAAATAAAGATTCACAACAATTTTTCTGCTGCTACCGGATATGTTGATATATAACAACTTATTTAGCCAATAACTGATGCTGCTATCAATATATCCACTCTTTTCCCCTGAATCTGATTATTTAAAAGCCGATATTGGCCGATACAGATGATGTACCAATATTATCAGCACGTTGACTGATTCCAATATTTCATTTTAAGCCAATATCGGCAACACAGATGACCTGCCGATACTATTAACATGTTGGACAATTCTGATAGTTCATTTTAAAGCTGATATCGGCCGATACCAATGACGTGCCGATATTATTGTGCATCCCTTGTCACAGTACGATATCACAGCTCTGCAGAATCATATCATTAGTACAAAATATGAATAAACTGATAAGCTATGCTTTATTATTGTAGAGCAGTGATACTCAACTAGCCGGCCGTGGGCCAGACACAGTGCCATGTGGCCCCCCAACCATTTTCTAACTCACCATGACAATGAGTTGATTCAAGATAGGATTTTTTTATTAATATAAATAAGGAGCCTGGGTGCATAAGGAGCATCAAATTAGAGCTTGTTTACTAAGAGTGCCGGGGGATGACCCCCCTGACCCCTGACAGACGTCCAGGCTAAGCCCCTTTATGTCCTCAAATCCTAGAAACACCTCTGTGTAAACCTGACCTGTGCCATGCTTCTACAACTGGCCCCTAGCCACCTGTCGTCTTGCAAAAGTGGCCCCTGGGCAAAGCAAGTTTAGTATCCCTGTTGCAGAGTAACCTACCCGTCAGAATATAAAGTAACTGAAATCAGCTCCAGCTTTACGAGCTTGAATAATGAACATAAATATTTATAATCCAGTAACATATATCATTCTGATATCAGCCATTCTGCATCAAAAGGACTTTTACTTTTATTACTTTAAACAACATTTATATGTGGGGCCCATGTGAGTAGTAAATGAGCTGAAAAAAGGCCCTGTATGGGATTGTCCAAGGTCTCCATAAGGTCCCCATGCCAGTTGCTCACACGGGTGGTTTTACCCAAGATAAGATGCCCACTTTGGGGCCATACCCACTTGGTACCCAGGTGGCTGTAGCATAACCCATGTAGGGCCCACTTGGGTTAACCCACCTGTGTGAGCAACTGATATGGGGGCCATTATGGAACTCATGGACGATCCCATATTGGGCCCAGTTTCAGCTCATTTACTAACCACACAGGGCCCACATTGAAATGTTGAGTTTGATTTTTTGAAATTTTGTATTTATGGTTTTTGTGTATTTATTTATTTATTTTTACTAATATTTTTTAGTTTTTTTTAGCTTGCATATTCTTCTATTTCGTTACTTATTCATTTACTTTTTTTTTTTTTTAAAGGTTTTTATCTTGCCTCTGGTGTTTCCCTACTTATGATAACGTACATCAGTTTATGTGTGTGTGCGCTATATAAATAAAATTTGTTTGATTGATGAAATTTTGAATGCAGTACTTAACCTTGTATTTACTTGTATTTCTACATGCACCAAGTTTCAGTAAGTACAAATATTTCTCCCACCATCACCTGCCCGTCTCACCTTATCTGGCCTTGACGTCATCACCTTCGCGTGACACTTGCTGCAGGTGGACTACCTACCTGCCCACCCCCCTTACTCTGTCCCAGAAATCATAAATCACTGAAGTAAAATTAAAACAACAACTTGTGTGGCTTCAGGTGGAGACACGAGGTGAGTGTAAGCAGTTTGGCAGTATCTCTACTAATAACAATTACTCATTAATTATGACGGTGCTGATGACTGACTGATCCGCTGGCAATGACCCGTATTAACCCCTCCAGCGGTGCACAGAGCTCAGGCCTGTTTCATAGCCTGAGGTGACACTAAAACATGTTTTAAATATAAAACCTGACCTTTTCTGGACAGGCTTCTTCCTCCTCTTCACCGCGTACACTCCTCCATTCCCCGGCATGGTGCCGCTCTGGTTCCTCCTCAGCTGAAACTTTCCTTTCACTTCAAAGAGCAAAATAAAAGCAGCATAAAAAGTTTAATTCTTTTGAAAATGTCCAGACACACCCCGTGTGTTCCTCTGCTGCCTGGGTCCTTTAAAAAGCAGGTTGTTTGAGACGGACCCAGCTCAGTGTGACACAGCAGAGCAATAATCCAGACACATGACGTGTGGCAGCACTTTAGAAGCGACCCTGTCGGTCAGAGGCTCATTTAAAGAGTCGTGAAGTTTGCAAAGGGAAGTACAGCAGCACACACACCAGACTGTCCCCCTGTGTGTGTGTGTGCACTCTGCAGCTGCTTCAGCCAATCACATCCACTGTAACATCACTGCACGTCTGTCTCAGCCTCTGTGATTGGTGCACAGCTCCTCCTTTGTTTATCCTCTCTGTCCTCAGCTGTAAAACATACACACTGTACAGTGTGTTACAGTTCTGTGACTCTTTACAGTCAAAGTTACTCTGAGATTAAAAGGTTGTTTCCTTCCTGTTAGGATGTAAAGTTTGACATAAAGTGACAGCAGCTCAACTTTCCATCCACTCCGCCATGTTTTTCCACCTCCTGTAAAAATGTTGTGTAACCTGTAACTGTGACTCCATCCAGTGGCAGGTGACGTTAGCACAGGGCTCTGTCAGGGGTGGAAACAGGAGTAAAAACTACTGGTGAATGAAATGAAATGAAATAAAATTAAAAGATACCATGAAATAAAAAAAAATAAAAAATTAAAACAAATTATATATATATATATATATATCTACATATATAAAAACACCATGGGATAAAACAAAACAAAATAACGTGAAATAAAGTTAAGCAAAAATAAAATAAAATAAAATAACATAAAACACTACAAAATAAAATAAAGCAAAATCAAATAAAATACAACATAAAAACATAAAGCGAAACAGCATAAAATTAAACAAAATAAAATAAATCAAAGTGAAGTAAAATAAAATAAAATAAAGCAAAATAAAATAAATTTAAATCAAAAAGACATATGACAAAACAAAGTAAAGAAAATTAAAGCATAATAAAATAATATAAAACAAAACAAAGATAAAACAAAGTAAAATAAAGCAAAATAAAATGTAATTAAAAACCATTAAAAGAGTAAAATAAAATAAAGCAAAATAAAATCAAATACCATTAAAAAAGTAAAATAAAATAAAGCAAAATAGAATAAAATTAAATACCATTTAAAAAGTTAAATTAAATTAAATACCATTATAAAAGTCAAATTAAATAAAGCAAAATAAAATTAAATACCATTAAAAAAAAGTAAAATAAAATGAAGCAAAATAAAACATAATACAAAAAAAAGTAAAGTAAAATAAAGCAAAATAAAATAAAACTAAACATAAAACAAAACAAAGTAAATAAAATAAGGCAAAATAAATTAAAAAAAACCCCTCACCTTAATAAAGTAAATATTTGTCACATATATATTATCAATGGTGGAGTAAGAACTCAGATCTTTTACTAACGTAAAGGTTGCAGCACCACAGTGAAGAAATACTGTCACTGGTAAAAGTCCTGCACTCAAAATCTTACTAAAATAAAAGTTCATATGTATTAGCATCAAAATATAGTTAAAGTACCAAATATAATTATGCAGAGTGGCCTATTTCAGAATAATATATATTCTTTGATTATAGTTATCGATGCATGAACGTAATTATCACTTAATGATACAGCTGGTAAAAGTGGGGCTCATTTTTATTACTTTATATACTGCTGGGTGGCTTAAATTTCATATTAATAATCTGATTCTGCTCAGTAAATAAAGGTGTCAAGTACATGTCATGGAGTAACAGTATAAAGTAGCAGAGGTGAAAAGTAACTAAGTACATTTTCTTGAGTTGCCACTTTTAGTAACTTATCAAGTAAAATCAAAGTACCTAATATTTAAAACGAAATGAAGTACTCGAGGAAGTCTTGCGCATGTTTTGTTCACCAAATATTATTTATTAAAAATGACCAAAATACATGACTGTTATAAATCTGACAGCACCTGACAGTTCTCACACAACACTCTAAAATAAAAAACACATTTATTGCATAATCATTTTTGTTTTAAACAAAACTACAGTTTCCAAACAGGAAATTATCTCAATCATGAGTTAAAAATCATAATTTTTGAACAAAGGCACTGACCACTGCTTTTACAGTTTAGGGTCAGACAAAGACATCTATGTTCACATACATGGATTCTGTGGCTCTTGATTGTTTAACGCCTGATTATTCAGACATGACTGGAATGTGATCGACCACGTTAAACTCAGAACACCAGAGACTTTGGTTTTTCCCAGGGGAACTCCTCTCTGCCAAAGTGACCGTAGCAGGCGGTGGCCTGGTAGATCGGCCGCTTCAAACCCAGCTCTCTGTTAAAAGAAGTTGATATCACAGTGTCAGATATTTACATAAAAACACGTAATGACGTTTGAGCTAATGAAAACTCGACATACTTGACGATGACCCCAGGTCGCAGGTCAAAGTTCTTTTGGACTATCTGCAGCAGCTCGTCTTCGTCCCTGTTCGATGTGCCGTAGTGAAACACTGAGATGGAGAGTGGGTGGCTCACACCGATCGCATACGAGATCTAAACACAGATATATCAACACTTTGAGTCATTATTGATCTGTCATCAGAAGATCCTGATCCTGACCCGACCCTAACTGACCAATCAGACTGCAGTGTTCAAAGCTCCACCTTAGATTTTGTTTCTACTATTACGTCCAAAAATGGTTTTATCCTCTTTTGAAAATAAAAGTAAAACAATGCACAGTAGTGTTAGCTTAAGTGCTATTACACAAGAAGGGAGTAACAAGTGCAGCTTCATAAACGTCCTCACCTGAACGAGAGCTCTCCTGCATAGTCCAGCTTTGACCAAAGACTTAGCGACCCAGCGTGCTGCGTAAGCTCCGGACCGATCCACTTTGGAGTAGTCTTTTCCAGAGAACGCCCCTCCTCCGTGCCCACCCCATCCTCCATACGTGTCCACTATGATTTTACGCCCCGTCAGTCCTGCATCACCCTGGTGATACAAAAACATCAGCTCCTGCTTGCCCACACATTTAATCATATTTTTATTTTTATTACACTTCCCTCTGTGGTTCAGTCCGCACTCACCTGTGGACCTCCAACGAGGAATTTCCCACTTGGCAGCAGATGGTAGATGGTCTTGTCGTCCAGGTACCGGGCGGGAATGACGACATTCACCACCTTCTCCATCAGATGGCGTCTGATCTCCTGCAGGGAGATATCTGGGCTGTGCTGTACTGAGATGACCACAGTGTGGACACGTAGAGGCTCCATGGCGCCCATGTTGTCTTTATACTCCACCGTGACCTGCAGACAAAAGGGCAGATATAGAAACCAACCGCACAGAGAAGATACAACAGAATTTTTGGGGGTGTATTTATTTATAAAACAGGAAATGAGCGGAGAGAACGACGTGATCCCCCCTTTTCGTTTGTCTTCTGAAGTGTCTCACTTGTGATTTGGAGTCTGGCAGTATCCACGGACACTCTCCGTTGAGTGACAGCTCCTTCAGCCTGTAGTTGAGCTTGTGAGCCAGGAGGATGGTTAAGGGCATACACTCCTCGGTCTCATCGGAGGCATAGCCAAACATCAAACCCTGAGAAGACAAGCAGCTCGATAATGATGGAAACAGTCTGAGCAGTAACGTTAGCAAAAGTTTACAATTAATTAAACTTAAGTAAATACAATTTTAAAAAAGAGCTTTTGAATGTTATTTTGTAAATGAATGTTTCTTAAGATGGAGCAATTACAAAATCTCTCCACCACTTTGTTGGTCCTCGAACTTTTCATCTAGTGCCACCAGTAGATTAAAGATTTCAAGGTGGTTTATGACCAAAACTAATGATATTTGTGTTTCACGACTCCCAACACTGCACAACAGGGACACCTCAATCTATTTTTGACCCCGATCCCAATCAAATTAATATTGAGTATCTGCCAACACCACGTCCTGAATACTATCTATTACTATTTTACTGGATAATGCAGCTGTACCTTAAAGTTATTCCTATCAATTCAATGTATATGCTCAACAAAACTCCCTGCATCCAAGCCGTTTCTTTAAGTTTTGTTCTTATCTTTATTTTAAATAATAAAGTATAAAATAACAAACCCCGTCTTTAATGTTTTTGGCCTTGTCAAAATGTCTCTGTCCCTTTAAGAGAGTATTCTCCAGTGTTTGTTGCTTCAGTGCAGACTCAACCTGAGTTACCTGAATGAACTGTATTCCACTGATTCCAATAATACCCAAAGAACCCTTTGAGACATGTTTTGAGACACAGAAATACCCTACTCATATTTTTCCGGGAGCAAAACCTCATCTACTTTGTAAAAAAATTCCTAAAATTACATTTTAAACTTTAAACATTTTCTCATCTAACACCTGGTGAGTACCTGCAGAAAACGTCCTGAAGGGACCTGAGTGCCATGACTCTGACTGTCAATTAAAGAGGGAAAAAGTAGACAAGGAAGTTTTACATAAATTAATTAGGCCTAGAAAAACACACAATGCTAATTACGGTTCAGGCTGTAGAAATAGTTTTTAGAAACAGGGGGGCAAAGTCCCTCCTGTTCTGGTGCACCCCATGGGACCTGATTTAGGAGAAATAAGTAAATCATTTTTTGATCCTGTTTGAATTGTGCCATGAATTACACTGATGATATTTGTCAATTTAAAAAATGATTCTGCAAGTCAAGAGAGTCACAGTTTTTCACAGGTTTGTCGTGTGAAACCGCTTACTGAACTACATCTCTCGTCTTGCTAACCGTTATCAACACAAACATGGCTGTTACTTGGCACATTTCAAATTGCAAAAAAAAAAAAAAAAAGACAGGTTTAGAAAATTATTTAAAAAATAGGGAAAAGCTGGGGAAAAACTATATTTATAATTTTTTCTTATATTTTTTATTTTATTATATTTTAAAAAACAAATTCTAATATTTTTTTATTATATATCTTTTATAATTATTACATTTTCAAATTATGTTACAGAATTATTATAAATTTAAAGCACTCTTTCCAGGTCGTTTGTTTGTTTTTAACTGTCTTTCTTTCTCTTTTTTTAATTTATTTTTTAATATTAATTCTTGGGTAATTTCTTCTTCTGATGCTCATCGCCTTCTTCCCATATTTTAAATTAAATTTAAAAAACAACAACAAGCCAATTAGCTCAGGTTTCAAAGGGTTCAATAAAAATGAAGTAGCCAATTAAAACAAAGGGCAATCAATGACAACAGTAACTGTACATGACTCTACTGAAAACTGTCGGTTCATTTACCAAAATGATTTTTCACAACCATTTTTACAACATGAATCAGTTCTGAATCCAGGTGGTGAAATGTTCTACTGGACCTGGTCTCCTGCACCGATGTCCTCCTGATCTCTGCCTTCAAACACACAGTCGGTGATCTCCGCACACTGCGGCTCCAGCGCCAGCAGCACGTTACAGGTCTTATAGTCAAAACCTGCAAAGCACAAGTCGGGACTCGTTAACTAAACATCCCCCAGAAAATGACACACAAACTCAGTCACTGAATAAGAATCCCACCTTTTGACGAGTCATCATAACCAATCTTCTTGACTGTATTTCGGACCACTGACTGGAGATCAACGATGGCCTTCGACGTCACTTCTCCAACCAGCAGAATCATGCCCGTCTTCGCCACACACTCTGTAACGAGATGTTTTTAACAGACAAAAACACGACTCAGGCACTTGGAACAAAATATTTTACTGAGTGCATTTTGTACATTTCTAAAACTCTCAATTCTTGTGCACTTTTTGAGGCAGATTCCTAGAAAATTAATTGAGTCATGAGAAGAGGGCATGAGGGGAATGTCTGTGGAAGACGACTGGATTTACTATTAATCAAAATGTTTCAGATGGAGCTGAAGGCATCCAATGAGCATCAAGATAACGCTGAGCTGAACCTTGGTCTAAAGGGCAAACACTGATGCAGTCTAAGACAATTGGCTGTTTAATTATTAGTTATCAAAATACCTTGGACAGATTAGATTCCAACAAGTATTGATTGAATTGAATGACTGATTTTATTTTTCCACCTGGACCTTTATGCTCTGCCATTTCTCCTCTAATCATCAGGCTGTAACCTGTGGCAGGCAGGTAGGTAAATATTAGGAGTTTGGTGCATCCAGATAAACAGTTAGTCCTCATCAAAGTAAAATGATAAATAAACATCATATAAGACATGTTACTCACCACAGGCCACTTTAGAGTCGGGGTCTTGACTCAGGTACGCATCGAGCACAGCATCACTGATCTGATCACACATTTTATCTGTGAACACAAAGTCAGAGACGTTAAAAGGAAAGAACGATACAGATATTATCAGTGTTGTCAGGGACGTAGCTTCCATCAAGGACACTGAGGTCATGTTTTATGTTTTCAGGGTTATTTAGGGTCAAAGAGAGAAGAAGAACAAATCAGAGAGTAATCAGAGAAAAAAGGTGAGCACACGTTAGCAGGTGTTGGGCAAGTGGCCCATCTGCAAGGAGCCAAACAGCACCGGAAAAACACTGATTTTAACATGAATATGCTTTATGCAGTGTTTTTACTATTTTTAACCACCTTGTCTGTTTGTTTTGGAGAGGGGGAGACGTCCGCGGATAATTCAGCTCCTGGTTAAAACCTCCTGAACGTCTGGATCATAAGTTACCACAGAAAATATGTGAGCACACATTGTGAAGTACTAGGTTAGTGGCACGTCTGTGAGGTGCTGGACAGCATCGGAAAAACACCAATTTTTAACATGAACCTGCTTTATTTAGTGTTTTTATTGTTTTTGACCACCTTGTCTGTTTGTTTTGGAGAGGAAGAGACCTCTGTGGATAATTCAGCTCCTGGTTAAAACCTCCTGAACAACTAACACTGAAGGAATTCTAACCAGGAGCTCACGCTTTGCATAAGGGAGAAGCAATTTTCAGCGCTAGATGCCACAAAATATTTTCTACACACTGTTCCTTTAGGGTAAGATTTTGGAGGCAGAACCTTTACTTGTAACAAAGTACTTCAACACTGTCTGAGTACTTCATCCGCCACTGCCAACAGTAGCTACAGAAATGATTTAAAATTAGCTCCACATTGATGAACTACAACATTAAAATACTCTAAGTTATGTATTCTTTAGTGATAAAAATGATAGAAAATACTAATATTCTATCAGATTATGACACACAGTCTGAAGGGAGCCATTCTGCATAATGAGTTTTACTTTTTAATACTTTGCCCTGATGAACTCAGGACTTTTACTTTTATTTCAAGTATTTCTGAGCACTTCTTCCACCATACACACACACACACACACACAGACACACACAGGGAACATGTCCAGACAGAGCACTACTCTGTGCACTACACACACACACACACACACACACACGTACACACAGTGATAGATGGGTACAGTACCGGAGTGTCCTTCTCCAACAGACTCGGATGTGAAGAGGAAAGTCTTCCCCCTGCGGGCTCCGCTCGGGTTCATCTTCAGCTTGTCGGTCCGTCGGTGCACAAATTGAATTTAACGGAATTAACGGCGACGGTACACTTTAAGTTAAAGTACCGTTGGATGTCCGCCCACACTGATTATAAAAATCAATAATCAACTCTGGAGGCTGAGCTGAGGTATTTGAACCGGAGTAAACTTGATTTACGACAGGCGGGTTTAACGGCAAACTACGGAAAGTAACGGTGTAAGTGGTACCGACAGCAGTAACTGATGTAACGTTTCATGAGTGGTCGTTAACAGTCAATAATATAAGACTAGTAAATACACATAGTTTATTACTCGTCTTTCGTTGGGCTCTTTAATGACAGCTGTGTGAGCTGAAAGAGGAATGTTTACAAGTGCAGGTCCTTCAGGCAGCAGCACGGACAGCCCCAAGGTACGGTGTCCCATTTGGGTCAATATTAAGTAAATAAATACAAAAAAATATGATTTAAAAATGGATATACATATGGTTTTATTTTAAATTTAAAACATTTTTCCATGACTATTTTAATTTATTTCAGGGGGAATTTATTTCATAATGCCAAATTTATTTATTTTATAATGCTATATTTATTTATATTGTGGGATTTATTTTATAATGCTACATTTAATTATTTTAGGGGATTTATGTCATGATGCCACTTATTATTATTTTAGGGGATTTATTTTATAATTCCACATTTATTTTTGGGGGGGGATTTATTTTGTAATGCCACATTTATCTATTTTAGGGGATTTATTTTATAATGCCACATTTATCTATTTTAGGGGATTTATTTTATAAGTCTACATTTATTTATTTTAGGGGATTTATTTTATAATGCCACATTTATCTATTTTAGGGGATTTATTTTATAATGCCACATTTACCTATTTTCGGTGACTTATTTTATAATGCCAAATTTATTTATTTTAGGGGATTTATTTTAATAATGCCACATTTATCTATTTTCGGTGACTTATTTTATAATGCCAAATTTATTTATTTTCAGTGACTTATTTTATAATGCCACATTTATTTATTTTAGGGGATTTATTTTATAATGTCACATTTATTTATTTCACTGGATTCTATTTCATAATGCCACATTTAATTATTTCAGGGGATTTATTTTATAATGCCGAATTTATTTCAGAAAGTTTTCTGATCCTGGTACTGCCTGTCTATTTTTTTTTTTTTTTTTTAATTGATTTGATTGATTGACTGTTTATCAGCCCACAAATGAGACAAAAAATAGCTAAGTCCCCTGAAAAAAATGAATGTGGAGTTTTGAAATAAAAGTCAACTGAAATAGCCCTTTGAAAAAAAATCCTTTTATGACATTCCATAAAGTAAAAGTTTTAAAGTTTCAAAATATAGCCAAGTACCAAAAGCAGAGGAACTCCTACAGAATGGCCCATTTAAGAATAATAAATATGAAATTACTAATTTATATTTAATTTATAACATGGATTCAACTGTATGAACATTTTTGAGGCGATAATTTGTGGTGTTATTGTTTTATTGGGTTGTATTTTAATGAACGATGTCTCTGTCTTGTCTCTGCGGACAAAAACACCAATTGCAATATAATGTAAGGTGCTGCTGTTATTAATGTTCACAGACACAAACATCAGTCACAGGAACAGCTTCCCACAGAGCCGAGTAAACACAACAAACCAAAACAAAAGCACATCATCATAAACTTCATAAAAGTTGACATTTATTGCAGGGTTAGTCGGATATGACGCAGTATATTTTAGTACATGTGATTGTTGTGTCCAGTCCTTGTATTTAACCCTACAGTGTCAGAACATTGTGCTCATGCATTGTGTTAACTGCTGTTGGTTTATAATATCTAAATACCTCTGTGTTACTTCACTGAGTTGTATCAACGCTAAATGTTCCAACTGTACAAAGTCCATCATTACTATGATTACTTCTATAAGGCACAGCCAGCGTGTAAGGTTACATACTGCACTGTTTGTCTTTACCATTGGTCTCGATGATCTCAGGTAATAGTACAGTCATTTATATATTCTTAATTTGACTTTAAGTAATCATATGTCAACATCGTTAGTATTTGGCAAGCACTCACCAAAGTGCAGCACACTCCCAGAGTTCAGTTAGTGACTCATGGCCAGATCCTCTTTATCAGGGAAGTAAATCTGCAGCACTGACAGAGTACTACAGAGACATTTCTTTCTTTTCTTCTCTAAAAGATCTATATATGGATTTAGGGTTTATGTGACTGATTAATGAATAAGATAACCTCTTGACTACGAAGTACATTTACACAAATAGTGTATTGTACTCAGCTACAACTCTGAGTTACTTGGACCTTACTTCCGTGTTAACTTTATGCTACTTGCTACAGCAATGACATCAGGATGTCATTTGGACTAGATAAGTATGGTAGGGTGCGTCCAAGAGAGGGAAGATGATCAGAACCAGAAGGCAGCTTTGCAGATGTTCAGCACAGTTACTAATACCTACACAGAGTAGCAGATGTTCAGCACAGTTACTAATACCTACACAGAGTAAGGCAGGTCCTGAAAAGTCAGCTGAACGGAAAGAACAAGGTCGGAGCCATCAACATGTACGCCCTGCCAGTCATCAGATACTCTGCTGGTTTAATAAGCTGCCAAAGGAGGAGACAGAGGCCGCTGATATCAAGACAAGGAAGCTTCTCACAATGCATGGAGGGTTTCATCCTTAGTCCAGCACCCTGAGACTGTACACTTAGTCCAGCACCCTGAGACCGTACACTTAGTCCAGCATCCTAAGACCGTACACTAAGCAGAACAAGGGGGGCGAGGACTGGTGAGCGTCAGAGCCTATGTCCNCCAGCACCCTGAGACTGTACACTTAGTCCAGCACCCTGAGACTGTACACTTAGTCCAGCACCCTGAGACTGTACACTAAGCAGAACAAGGGGGGCGAGGACTGGTGAGCGTCAGAGTACACTAAGCAGAACAAGGGGGGCGAGGACTGGTGAGCGTCAGAGCCTATGTCCAGTACCAAACAACCAAGATCCAGGACGACATCAGGAAGATGGCCCCCAAAGATGAACTGCTGAGTGAATACCTCAGGCAGCAGAGGAGGAGGAGGAACCATCATGGAGGGACAAGCCCCTGCACGGCATGTACCACAGACAGACTGAAGAAGTGGCAGACATCAAGAATTCTCACCAGTGTCTGAAAAACACTGGACTAGAGACAGCACAGAGGCACTAATCATAGCAGCACAGGAACAGACTGCTGGTAGGTGGTGTCATATTTCTTTTTATACTAATGAGATATGCTTCTTGTACATATCACGTTAAATGTTTAAAAAGTGAAACAGTGTTAACTCTTGAATCTGGGTGCCAACCAGAGCTATCCTCGTGCTTCCAAACAGCCTGGATGAAGCCTATTTGCAAACTGTCAGCGGCTGCTGAAACAAGCTGCACAACACAGGATGAGGAAGTGAAGCAACACAGTGACTTCACCTCTGCTTTATTGCCTTGCAAATTATCTCTCTGTCGAAAGCAGAGCCCTTTGCCCTGACACATCTGCTCAACACCGGTCTGGATTCGTTGTAAAGCAGCTGATGGTATGTAAACACACACACAGAACTTAAGATACATGTTTTAAACTGAAATGTGTTGTTTATTGTCTTCAATAACTAAACCACAGGTATAAAAATAGTCAATGAATGTGTGGAAGCAGAGTTCATGAAAAGCAGGAAATGAAAGTACTGCATGTTCATGATCCGACTAGAGGTCTTTGTGGCGACGGAGACCGGCTCCTGTTGAGCCAATGAGACTTTGATTGAGGCAACAGGCGGTTAATGAGTAACTAAGGAGAAGGTGCAACCTTCAGCTCTCAGTGAGTGACTTCATACAGTCACAAGAAGCTCAGATCTGTGTTTGTTTGTTGTAAGCAGCAGGACTGGATAAGACGACTTTGTGGAGGCTTTTTGTTTTTATATTTTGGTTGTGACTGAGAAACAGAGCTGCTATGGTGAGTGGTGACTTTTTATACACCCCAGTTTAAATTTAAGTTAAATATTGTTGACATATTTTAAATATAATCGATTGTTTTTCATCTTGATATCATCTAAAATCATCTCTGTAGGTTGATCCATGTCGCACTTTGTGTTTACCAGGTTTACTTTGTGCTTGAGGTTTTCAAGTGACACACACACACACACACACACACACACACACACACACACACAGAGGCCTCTGTAAACTGACTCACACTTGATAGCGCTCTTTTCCTGTTAACCTTTTAACATCCCTGATGACGGCCACACGCCTTTAGTCTTACAATAAAGTTGTGCTTTAAAGTACAACTGCTGCTGGAGTTTAACCTCTTTAAACCTCTTAAAGGGATAGTTCAGATGTTTTCTAAGTGTTGTTGTTTGAGGTACTTATACACAGTCAGTGTATTACCTACAGCAGGCTGGAGTTTGAAGTAAGCAATGTACTGCTGTGGACGAGCTCCACAACAAAAACATATTTCAGCTGCCTATAAAAGTCAGTATCAGTTTCAGTGTGCACTATATTTAGAGTGTTTTCACTGTTTTACTTTAATGTCAGACAGTGATTTCCAGTGAGAAAATGGAGCCGTTATATCGCTCTCTTCAAAGCCAGACTCCATTGAGAAAAACAGTGATTTAACATTGCTGATCACAGGAGCTGCTGGTTTACTGCCGCTTCAATCAGCTGGTTTGTTTGTGTTATTTTGTGACTTTGGTGTTTAAAACGGTTAGTTTAGATCCACCGAAGTCACACAATGACACAAATGAACTAAGTGATTGAAGCAGCGGTGGGACGAGCAGCTCTCTTGTTCAGTGAGATAAAATTACTGTTTTTCTCAGTGGAGTCCGGTGGCTTTGACAAGAGCATAGATGGGGAACTGAACAGCTTCCCAGTTGAAACGGTCTGTCTGACAGCAGGGTAAAGTGATGCAAACAGTCTAAATATAGCATACACTTAAACTGATATTGATTCTCTTAGGTGGCTAAAGTACATTTAGTTGCTGACCCCTCCACAGGAGTAAATAGCTTAGCTTCTCTGTCAGACTCCAGCCTGCTTCTCCAAACTGGAGGCGTGCTGACTGATATTTACTGTATGTAATGCACTGACTATGGATAAGTACCTCATACAACACCACTTCCAAAAAAACAAACTATCCCTTTAACAGCCCCCTTTCCCATTATGTAGCTCTAAAGGGTAACTTGTGTATGTTTCAACCTGGACTGGTCGAGTATTGAGACACCACTGCAGCCGGCAGCCACAAAACAGAACCACATGTAACCACTTGGGGCATTTGCACACTAAAAGTGCTTGTTTTTGTCAGTGACAGGCTCAGGCTGTTATTATAAGTGTCTGACAACATTATGGAAAGGATCCCTACAGAAATAGACATTTTAGTTTAAGCAGAAACAGCCCTGAAATCACCATCACCAAACCCACCAGACTCCATTTAAATAAAGACTAATTTTAGCGTATATAGAGGCAGCATGTTGTCACATCTAACTGGTGAATTAAGGGTTAATTTAAACCAAACCAGAGTTGGTGATTGTTGGAACAGAGAATAGACGAACCAAGATGGTTTCTGTGAGTTTTATTTTGTTTCTATCGACTTTGAATGAAGTGTGTTATATGATGATAAAATTACTGTTTTTTAAATGGAGTCTGGTGGGTTTGGTGATGGTGATTTCAGGGCTGTTTCGGGTTAAACAAAAAGGATCTTACTCTTTAACACAAAGCTCTATCTCTGTAGGGATCCTTTCATAATGTTAGACACTTAGAATAACAATCTGAGCCTGTCAGTGGCAAAAACAAACATTTTAATGGACGTAACTTGATGGTAAGTTATTACATTGCAACCTTTACTTGCCTTACTTAGACACAAAAACACGAGAAAATAGCAGAAGTTACCCTTTAAGATTGGACAAATGTCATTCTTTACTAAATGAAAATCAGTATGTTTCCAGTCACAGTGAAGTGGAGCTACAGTCCCAGCTGGATGAGGCCATTTAACTGGCCTACTGTCCTTGTCCCAGTATACAAGCACGGGAGGGGAATCCATTTATTGAGCCAAGTATGTGCGACTCCTCTACGATAGGTGGAGATATGCCCCCTTTCAGCTTGTTAGTATTGGACCTTTTTCCTGTTGACCTATTACGTCACAGACCAAACAATGGACAAACAAGTTAGCTACGGTTAGCTAGCAGCTAACTGGTACCATGGTGGACAACTTTACAGCTCTGTACATTTGGTCCGTCCAAAAAGTCACGGCTCTGGATGTAGATTTCTCCATGTTGTTACCGGCTTCTTCTTCTCTTACACATTTAATGCTATTGGACTTCTGGGTCAAAGCCCGGGGCGGAAACTGTGGAGCATGCTCAGAGCGCCTCGGCCAGATTTAGTACAATTTCAGTCGCACTAACATGTTTAGCCTACATGTATTTTAAAAGTCCAGTTTTAGTGGAGCTAACACAAAAAAATCTATTTTCTCTAATGTCATGGAAACGTACTGTCACATCTATTCTACGTTAGCTTGTTCCAACTGTTCACTGAAGCTACAGTATGTGAGGATTACACCAGCTCAAATATTCAACCCAAAGACCCCATTAAATGGAAATATTCTTGATGTCTTGTACACAACATTTTTTTATTTTTGTCCCCAAAATTATTTCTGACATTTTTAGTAACTTTGGAATCTCTACTAGAATTTAAAACAAAGATCTGTGAGGAGTTTGAACAACGTTGAACAGCAAAGTGTGAGCTGATATTGACACGTCTGATGGGTTTTAGAGGTTAACACATTTGTGAGAAGTGAAATTTGGTCATTTACAATTGTGACTTGAGGTTTCTGCTCCTTAGTTTCACTTTCAGTGTGGTTCACTGGTGGTGCGATGGTTTAGTTTCTGACTAAAAATAGAACAATTTCCCTCTCTGCATATTTTTCTCAGGCTGACACAACCTCTCAGTCGCCGGCCCCTGGCTCGTCGGCCAAACTCGACCAGGTACAAGGTCAGGTCAACGAGGTGAAAGTTATCCTGAAAGACAACATCAGCAAAGTGCTGGAGCGAGGGGACAGACTAGATGATCTCATCGGCAAGACTGACGACCTGCAGGCGTCCGTAAGTATCTGATAATAATGGCGGCCCACAGTGTGAACTCTTGACCCTGTGATTATAGATAAGGTTTTCATTAAAGCAACAAGTCTGTTTGAAAAATGTGTTTTACATTAGTAGAAAGTAACTTTACTGTACTTGAGTACAATTTTTCAGATACTTTACTTAAGTATTTCCATAATCTGCTACTTTATACATCTACTCTTCGACATTTCAGAGGGAAATATTGTACTTTTTTTTACTTGCCATACTTTTCAGATTAAGATTTTACATTAAAAAACACACCACAAGCTGATAAAATACAGTCGTTTCGAACTTGTGACAAAAAAAAATCGATGCCTATGTGGGGCCTTTTGTCATGTTATGAGTTCATCAGAGAGACATTTCCCCTTTGAACTTCCCAGATAAGTTCATGTAAATAACTGTTTGAGGCCCAAAGAGGTCAAACTAAACAAAATATTTAACAATATTTCAAATAATACAGAAACATCCAACAAACGAAAATGAATTTGTGTATCAGAACTTTGTGTTTTTGTCTTGCTGACCAATTATTAATCTCACGACCCCTCAGATTCATCTAGTGACACATGCATTTTCACTTAAATACTGTGATTTAAAACTGAAGTGAAGTGAAACTTATCTATACTCTCTTCAAAGCCAGACTCCAATATTTAGGTTATTTAGTGAAAATGCATGTGTAAAAAAGTACTGAGCATACACCTGGTTAAGTGACACTCGGATTATACTGCGCAAGCTGTGTCAGAGTATGTAAACAGATGTTTTAATATAGTTTTGCTGTTGTTAAACATGATCACCGGTCAATTAATTAATCAATATCTTTGCTGTTTTCAGTGGAGGCATGCAAAATAAACATTATCTTTATAAGTGAAAGGTAACACAGCAGGACTACCTAACTTACTAAAGATCATTTTATAAGTGAGGTGTTCCTTTAAGGCTCTATAAAACTTTTATCCCATGTGCAGTGATACTCCTTAGTATGGAAGCCCATTGCTGCCAATGTGATGGGAAAAATAAATCCTGTTGGTCATTATAATGGGAAATGTTCTCAAAATACTGACTCTCTTATCACAAAATATTGACTTCATATTGCCAGACATTAGGAACATGTCTCAAAATCGTATTTTAATAATCTTGAAATTACTTAGTATCTCAAAATATTATGTCATTGCTTTAAGCTAACGTCATTTTTTTTCTTAAAGTTTCTCATTATGTTGCAAAACTGAGTCATTATTTGAGATAAGTCATTATTTTGCCGTACCAAGTCATTACTCTGAGATATTGCATCATTGTTTTGGGATATTATGACACTATTCTGAGAAAGTTTCTTTCTATTTTGTGAAACTCAATTATTATTTTGAGATATTAAATCATTATTTTGTGATATCAAGTTGTTATTTCAAGACACTGTCATTACTTTGATAGTTTCTTTTAATTTTGTGATACCGAGTGAATATTTTGAGATATTGTGTCCTAATTTTGAGAAAGTTCCTTTAATTTTGCAAAACTGAGTCATTATTTAGACAAAGATTCTTTTAAAGTTTCTTGTAATTTTGTCATATCACTTCATTATTTCAAGATACTTGATATTTTTTTGAGAAAGTTTCTTTTCATTTTCAAGTCACTATTTTGATAGTTTCTTTTAAGGTTGCCGTACCAAGTCATTGTTTTGAGATATTACATCATGATTTTGGGACATTATGTCATTATTTTGAGAAAGTTTCTTTTTAATTTGTGATACCAAGTAATTATTTCCAGACACTTACTTTGTCATTACTTTGATGAAGTTTCTTTTAATTGTATTAATTAAGATATCGAGAGATTGTGTTCTTATTTTGATTACGTTTCTTCAATTTTACGAAACCGAGTCAATTTTTTGACAAAGTTTATTTTAATTTTTTCTGAAACCAAGTCATTATTTTGAGATACTACGTCATTATTTAGAGAAAGTTTCTTTTAATTTTTTGTTACTTAATCATTATTTTGACATATTGTGTTATTGTTTTGGGATACGACGTCATTATTTTGAGAGCGTTTCTATTTTGCAATACCACATCAATAATTCGAGAAACTGTCATTTTTTTGAGGACATGTCTTTTATTTTTACGATACCACATGATTATTTCGATAGTACGTTATTATTTTGGGATACCAAGTTATTATTTTGAAAAGTTTCTTTTAATTTTACAATACTAAATTATTTTGAGATATTGCGTCATTATTTTGAGAATGTCTCTTTTAACTCTGCCATACCAGGTCATTATTTCAGGAAAGTATGTCACTATAATAAGTTAAAGGCTTTTTTCCCCTTCACATCACAAGGCAGTTTTCATCTTTCTTTTTCATTTGCACGACCTATTAAAACTATTATGTAGAATTAGTGGAGTTCCCCTTTCAGTAAAAGGATCCGGGTACTTCTTTCATCATTGGTGTTTTATCAGGTTTCCTTTATGTTTCCTTTCAGGCTGACTCGTTCCAGAGAACATCCACGCGGGTTGCCAGGAAGTACTGGTGGAAGAACATTAAAATGATGATTATAATTGGTGTGATCGTGGTGATCATCGTCGTCCTCATCATCCTCTTCGCTACGGGTGTTATTTAAAATCTGATCTGTTCTCCTTCACCAGCTCAGGACTGAAAACAATGACGACAGCGGATAAAGCTCACCCCTCTTTTATTGGGCTTTTTAATTGCTCTCATGAGAGTCTCTGATCATTTCAGCTCAAACAGACAAGATATATTTATGGAAATTCAAAGGATACGTGATTTACTGATTCAGTTTCTCTGCCGTAAAGCTTCAAATTCAGACGTGCAAATTGTCATAAACTTGGCTGAAATACTTCTTTGAACACTCCAACAGTCATGAACACGTACTTGTAATATTTCACAAAGGATCACAAATCCAAATGAGCATTTATTATTTTTATTTTGTCGCATTTCATGTCCAATTAACTGTATATACTGTGTGTTTATGACTGTCATTACTCTGTAATAACATATGTAATATATGACTGATGACTATGATAAAGAGGATAAACTGCAACAACGCATTTCAGGCATTCTTCACTACCACAAAACTGGATATATGTGTGATCTGTTGCAACCAAGCTAATATTTCAGTTATGAAATAACTGAAGCAAATCCACAAATAGCATTTGAGAACATTAAATACAAAAACAAGGAGGGATGAGGAACGCAAGCTGCTCAAACTCTGCAGCAATCTAAATAAATGCAAAACACCAAAACGTTTTTAAGATACAACAAATACTCTGGTAAATATGGGAGGAACTGTTCTGTAGGTCAAAGTGCTCTTCGTTTTGTTTTAACAATCAGCTTAGTGATCTTTGCTGGGAACCATCATCTGTCTGGCCAACGCTCCACCAGCTCACTGCCGCCTGTCATCACTCTGACACCTATGGGAAACAAACAAAAACAAATCAGCTATAGATGAATAAAAAACTGTCATATCACAAAATTAACAGGAATCCCCCGTGTTTATAATGTCCAATGTTTTAAAAACATAAGAAAAAACAAACTGAGAACAATTATTTTAACACTTTTACAGTTAAAAAACAAACAGTTAGTCCATAAGCTAGAAATCCTGAGGTGCAATAAATCGAAGACGTCAAAATACTAAATGAAAGAAACCTTCGATTGGTCAAAAAATACACATTAAAGAAAGCATTACATGCTGGAAACGTCTTGTTTTACAAAAGGTTATTAAAAGGGAAAATTTGTTACAGGAAAATTAACAAAAGAGGAGTCTTTTCCATCGCTGTGAGTAACACAAAACAGAGCAATACATTTACACAAAGTAAAAGCACTTTATGCCCCCAACACAGTCTCGTCCAAATACGAACCAGGTTTTAGCTCATGGACTACTGCCTACAAGAGCTAAATAAAGAAACAAGCATTTTAGATAAGATTAGCAATGCATATAAATTAACAATAGGAACTGGAAAGTCCAGAGAAAGCTGTACGTATCCTTTGAAAAGCAAATAGTTATTTTTTCATATTTATAATCATTACTTGTGGGGGAGTAAGGGCCTGGAAAAAATGACAATTACATGTGTATATTTTAAGTTTTACATTACAAACAGTTGCAAAGAAATTAAAATGGAAAGAAAGATGACAAAGCTGGACGTGTCCCATATTGTTTAGTTTAGAAATGCTGATACAGGATGTTGTAAGACCATACCAAATGGCAGCATTCGAGAGCGTATGCTTCTCGTACCCGGTCCGCATTGAGCGGGCCCTGAGAGTATCTGGGAGTCAGCTCATGGCCTGCAAGGAAGCTCCGCTGGCAGGTACAAACAAGGTATGTCAGAGTTAGGAGACAACATACTTCCTTTTCTGTTTCCTTGCACATCCTTAACTTTGGCATCCATTTACTGTAGTAGCAGTACTTTACCTGTTAACTTTACAGTTAAAAAAAAAAAAAAAAGAAGGTGCAAAAGAGGCAGCAGAAGGCCGGCTGTTAAAATAATCGCCACAGAGTGTAGCCTCTATGTTACCACTACTGTAAAGCACTTGAGGGTGCTGAGAAAAAGAAATTTACAAGAGGAAATTATACATAATGTTACCAAACAGCAAATTAAATATAACTACTTTAAAGTTTTAAGTAAGAGGTGTATTTCTGTCTTTACATACCTACTTGAAGATGAGTTTCCTCCGTTAATACGGCTTGTAACTGTTGGTGTGACCACCACGCCGTGGCGACTTGCCATATCCACCAGATTGATCTACGAGCGTGGTACAAAATCTGATTACAGTCATTTTTATCATTTCAAAAGGGTTTAGAGAAAAAATGGAATAATGAGATTTGGGTCAACTCACTGTTGTAGTCACCGTATCCGTAATAGTTGTTGTACCCGGGGTAGTCATAGCCACCATATCCCCCATAGCCTTGATTACTGTAACCATAATTGCCATAATTCCCATAGCCTTGATTCCAGTAGTTGCCATAACCCTGGTTCCAATTTTGATTGGGACCTGCAATTAAACAGGGTTTTAATCAAATCACTGCAGTTCTTGTCGCACGACCTCACAGCAGTTAAAACTTATTTTTTCAGCCTCAAAACCATGTGCTTATTGCTGGTTGGTCGGTCGGTAGGTAGATCTTTGTCATTGCACGAGTACAACGAAATTGGGTGGCGACCCTTTCCAATGCAAAGAGCCAAATAAAAAGCATGAGAACAAAAGATGAATACATTATGACTATAAAAAGGAAGTAAAAAAACATATAACGCAAAACATTGCACATTACGCCCACAGGTGATACGATCATATTGCACAGGAGATCACAGTGTGTTCAAGTGTTCATATTGAGTGCAGTAATGACTCTGGGATAAAAACTGGTTTTCAAAATACTCAGATCAGGTCTCTTTCATTCATTATTACGCCTCATTTCCAGTCGCGTATGTGACTGGTGTCTGTAGATCTGTAAATATACGGATGATGCCTCTAGGGATGTGTGCGATTAGACGTCTCAACGATTAGACTGGAGTTTTAAAACAGCGCGGTGGGAAATTAGAGAGATGTCCTCTCATAAACCAGCGCGTTTTGGCAACACTTTGATCTAGAAAATGAATTCAGCAGCATTTTATCTTTATGGAGACGTTATATTATTTGTTAACTTTAAGTGAGTTGTTGTGAGATAATGTGCAGGTTTACATTCATACTGCACAGAGCCAAATGCCTCTCATTTCAGCTGGAATTTAATTATTATTTAGTTGTTTTATTAACTCTAAAGTGAGTTACTATCATTTCTGTCAGATAGTCTGCAGGGTTCAATGTGCCCCACATTTCAGAGGCAGTTTATTTATTTTAGATGTTATTTTAGTGGTTGAAGATTGTGATTAAAGGCTTCAAAGGGCTCTTAATGCACACAATATGTTTTGGGGCAATGTTTCAAACACTTAATAAGTTGTGCTAAATTTTGACTGTTTTCTGAGTGTTTTCCTTTTTAGACTAGTCGACTAGTCTTAATTAAAGTTTTCGTTAGTCGACAGGGAAATTAGTCGCCAGGAACATCCCTAGATGCCTCTAGTGTCCAACATAAGAAGGTGCATATCTTTACGGAGGGATGAAAACCTGATAGAAACTACCTGTAGTTTTGAGGTTCTACCTTCTTCTTGAGGTAGGGAGCATGTTCAAAAGCTTCTGAGGTGGTCACATTCAAATTGCAATAGGTGCAAGTAAACAAAAAAACCAGACTGTGCAATCTTACGTATTTTAAAGTAACAAATGAGCACTATTGTTACAGGCTATATGCATTATGCTGACATGCTCTACGGAAACCAATTATGTGACCTACAGTTTTGCTCTAACATCCACATTTTTTCACAAATTCAAAGGAAAAAATAAGCAGACTGAAAATCAAAGGAATAGAAATAAAAAATATCTTGAGCAGACTATTTTAAGACCCCTTATATCCCCACTTATCTGTCGGCAAGAAAGTGAATAAGCTTATGTCACAAAATGTTGAACTACTCCTTTAAAGAAATGACTGCAATTTAGTCAAGTTGGTCGTCACTATATTTTCTTATTCCAAATAACTTACTGTTTAGTAAGGATTTAAATGGTGCATTATTTCCACTTTACTTTTAATACAAACATTCTCAGCACTCACCACCGCCTCTTCCTCGAGACCTGGTGGAGTATCCACCTCTGCCTCCCCAGTACTGCTGCTGCTGGTACTGCTCCTTGGACATTGCCACTTTTATTTCACACTAAAGACACACCAATTAAGTTGATTTATTCCCACAGACACATCATGTATTAGGTATATAAGTCATAATAATATGTGACAGAAAAAGAAAAAACAGCGTGTACCTTGCTTAGTCCGATATTGTGGTACTTCTTCTCCATGATGGCCTTCACTGGCTCCTCCTCTTTGAACGTGATGAAGCAGAAGCCTCTCCTTTTGTTTGTTTTGTTCTCCATGGGAAGTTCAATGGACTCCACCTGTTCACATCATCAACAAATGTAGAAAACACTGATTATTTATCATGCATGTACACTGGAGAGAAATTCATAAAATGGATAAATGTGATCCCAAAAAGCCACAGCACCAACTCAAAGCCAATCTCACCTCTCCAAAGGCACCAAAGTACTCTCTGACTTTCTCCTCAGGAGTGTCTGGAGAGAGACCGCCGACAAAGATCTTCTTTACAGGCTCCTTGCTCTTCATGGCTTTGGCTTTTTTGGGGTCAATGACCTTTCCGTTGAGTTTATGCTCCTTCTGTGTGGCGACCTTCAAAGCAAAATAATCGATCGACAATAGGGTCAGACAAATAATCTTTTAAGTGTTAATCCACAACTGAGCCCAAATGCAATGGATGTTTATTTGTTGTTAGCCAAAGAATCAGAGTGGATTACCTTTTTTTTTTAGTTTATTGTAGAGCTTTAACTATTTTCATTATCAATGAATCTGCTAGTTAATTTTGTCAGTTCATTAATTAATTGTTTTATTTTATTAGCTGCCTGGAAATGCAAAAAAGTTTACAACTCAGGTTCATAAATCTCAAGGTGACATATTAAAATAGTAAAAATTGTCCAAAACTCAAAGATATTTGGTTTACAATGATCTATAAGAGAGACAAGCAGCAAATGATCCCATTTGAGAAACTGGTAACAGCTGATAACTGGCTTTTTTTTGTCTGCTGATTTAGCCCCAGTTTATGCCTCTCGTGTTGCTACTGCACTAAAGTCCAAGAGCTAAGCATCCAATTTGCTTTAAAATACGCAAAACTGGCACAGATTCTTAAAATACAGCAGTAATGCAATATCAAAGGTCCAGTGTGTAGGATTTATGGGGATATGTTGGCAGAAATGGAATAAAATAAGAATATTTTCTCTAGTGTATAATCACCTCAAAATAAGAATCGTGTTTTGTTACCTTTGAATGAGACGTTTATATACATGGCTCATTCTAACGAAAACACAACAATTCTTATCTTCAGATGGTTGTAAACTAATTAAACCATAGTTAGGAATATTATATGCCATCGCTGCCAATAAATACCCATAAATCCTACACACTGGACCTTTAAATCCCTATGAAAATCTTTATTTTGCATGATACGTCAGTATTGTGCATGTGGCTTTATATGTACTCTGATTAAAATGTAAACACTGCTCATGGGAGGAGGACAGTACCTTGTCAACACTTTCCGGTTCTTTGAAGAGCACAAAGCCAAAGCCCCTTGAACGGCCAGTCATGGGGTCCAGTTTTAATGTGCAGTCTACAACCTCACCATACTTGGAGAAATAATCCTTCAGGTCCTTCTTAGTGGTGTCCCAGCTGAGCCCTCCTACAAACATCTTCCTGTTGACAAAACAGCAAGAGGACACCATAACTCATAATGCAGATAAGGACACATGTACGTGCTTAACTGTAAGGTCAGTGTAGTGTACCCGTACCCCTCAAATATAACCTGTAAGGTCAGTGTAATGTACCCGTACCCCTCAAATATAACCTGTAAGGTCAGTGTAGTGTACCTGTACCCCTCAAGTATAACCTGTAAGGTCAGTGTAGTGTACCTGTACCCCTCAAGTATAACCTGTAAGGTCAGTGTAGTGTACCTGTACCCCTCAAGTATAACCTGTAAGGTCAGTGTAGTGTACCTGTACCCCTCAAGTATAACCTGTAAGGTCAGTGTAGTGTACCTGTACCCCTCAAGTATAACCTGTAAGGTCAGTGTAGTGTACCTGTACCCCTCAAGTATAACCTGTAAGGTCAGTGTAGTGTACCTGTACCCCTCAAGTATAACCTGTAAGGTCAGTGTAGTGTACCTGTACCCCTCAAGTATAACCTGTAAGGTCAGTGTAGTGTACCTGTACCCCTCAAGTATAACCTGTAAGGTCAGTGTAGTGTACCTGTACCCCTCAAGTATAACCTGTAAGGTCAGTGTAGTGTACCTGTACCCCTCAAGTATAACCTGTAAGGTCAGTGTAGTGTACCTGTACCCCTCAAGTATAACCTGTAAGGTCAGTGTAGTGTACCTGTACCCCTCAAGTATAACCTGTAAGGTCAGTGTAGTGTACCTGTACCCCTCAAGTATAACCTGTAAGGTCAGTGTAGTGTACCTGTACCCCTCAAGTATAACCTGTAAGGTCAGTGTAGTGTACCTGTACCCCTCAAGTATAACCTGTAAGGTCAGTGTAGTGTACCTGTACCCCTCAAGTATAACCTGTAAGGTCAGTGTAGTGTACCTGTACCCCTCAAGTATAACCTGTAAGGTCAGTGTAGTGTACCTGTACCCCTCAAGTATAACCTGTAAGGTCAGTGTAGTGTACCTGTACCCCTCAAGTATAACCTGTAAGGTCAGTGTAGTGTACCTGTACCCCTCAAGTATAACCTGTAAGGTCAGTGTGGTGTACCCGAACCCCTATACAAACTGTAAGGTCAGTGTAATGTACCCGTACCCCTCAAGTATAACCTGTAAGGTCAGTGTAGTGTACCCGTACCCCTCAAATATAACCTGTAAGGTCAGTGTAGTGTACCCGTACCCCTCAAGTATAATCTGTAAGGTCAGTGTAGTGTACCCGTACCCCTCAAATATAACCTGTAAGGTCAGTGTAATGTACCTGTACCCCTCAAGTATAACCTGTAAGGTCAGTGTAGTGTACCCGTACCCCTCATCCTCCTCGTTTTTACTGGCGTCGATCCTCGACCCCTCGGCCTCGCCCCCCATCGGGCCAGAGTCCCCGGCCGCAGACATCGGGTCATCACTGTTTGCCTCTCCATCTTCTTCCATCCTCATCATGGTCGCGTCATCGCTGAATTCATAATCGTCCGCCATTGTTTTGGCTTTTGGAAGTTGTTGCTAAACTCAAGCTACGTCAGAATTTCCTGCAGAAGCTAAGCTGTCAGCTAACGCTAGCTAGCTAGTATATTTGGTACCTTTACCTGTAACTCTTTGCGGTAATTAGAGCGAGCTATCTAATTAGTTAAAGTAAATTAAATTATAAAGTGCGTTTGAATTTCAGCAAACTGGGTTTCAGAGAGGCACAAATTTCTTTCAGGTGCTACAATGTGACAGGTGATTTGTGTGCGACGTTTTGTTTTCATCACAGCCTCTCTCCTTCTGCGACTGCGTCTTCTTCGTGTGGCGTAATTGGCGGGTCGCAAACAGCTTTCAGATGCAGTACCGCCACCCAGCGGCGGAGTGTGGAATAATTATCTACACTAAAGCCATGACAATACAAAAAATAAAATAAAATAAAATTGAAATAAATCAATTAAACAAAAAGGAAACTTATTATCATTATCATTATTATTATTATTATCAGTAGTAGTAGTAGTAGTAGTGGTAGTGTTTATCTGAATAATAATAATACATTTCTGTTTATTAGTCTTGGTCCATTTTTAACCACAGGCTATCACTCTGATGAACAGTTATGATCAGTCATATGCTGTCAGTAACGCTGTAACACCAAACATCTTATGTACTTCCCTGTCCCTATAAATTATAGAGGCTATTTTTATAGATTATACACACTGTTTTTAAACATGTAAATATTAACACTGTCAGTATGAATATTAAAACACTGTAGCACTGCCAAATCCAAGTACCTCATTTAGAATAGTATCATGGGGTTACAGCCAAATATATCCAAATATATTATTTTTCTGTAAAAAGCTTTTATGAAAAAAACCCCCCAAAACATTCATAATGTTGCTTTGCATCATTTTTTGTATGTTATGTATGTTAGTATGTTATTTCCATGGCCTGGAGAGTTCAGTTAATATCTGTGAACATGAACTACACAATACTCAATTAGAGGGTCAACCCAAAAATTCCATGCGACCTGGGACCCTTTGATACTTTATTTTGAAAGACTTAAGGCTATATATGGAGCTCTTAATATGCCAGAGTGTAGTTGTAAGAGTTGTAGATAATGAGCCTGTATAATAGGATATCCACAGATTTAATTTATTTTTATTCCTAAATACATAGCCTATTTGTATTTTGTTGTCTGTGCAGTGTGACGTATTTTTTTTGTGTTTGTCTGTTTATTTTACTCCTTGTTTTGGTATTATAATCTGTGAAATGTTTCTTGTACGTTATCTTATAAAGGCAGTATGGGTGGGGATAAAAATTAAAATGTCCTTTTTCTTTGTCAGTTGCTGGTATGCCCTTTTTCTTCCATAAAATATGTTAAATAAAATAAACAACACTCTTTCAAAGCCAGAAACCAGAGAGATGAGTGTCAAACTTGTGATGTTGTAGCATAAAAGGTCTGTAGCTGTTCCATACACAGTGTGAATGGAAGACAGATTTTTATGGCCCCACAGCATATTTGTTTTCTTTTTTATATCCAAAATTACCTTTTTTCTATTGCAGTTCTCAGTTGTGTAACAGAAAATGTACCCATATATATAACTAGAACATTCCCCTCAGTACTCTCACTGTCAGCTAGGCTATAACATCTTTCACAGTCCGCTGTCTGTGGAGCAGCTCCACATTTTATACCCTATGACATCACAAATTTGAGTTTTAGCACTTTAGTTTTTGGATTTTGGAGAGAGCAGTGATTTTTATGCAAGTCTTTGGACTGTCTTAGATGAAAGGAATTACATGTATGAATTTTTTAAATGGGTGAAGTTCCCCTTTAAGTGACAGGTTTATGGTTCCCAACATGAAATACAACATACCCACTGAAAGATTCATATTTTTTATTGCATTATTATTATTATTATAATTATTATTATTATTATTATTATTATTATTATTATTATTATTTTTACTATAATAATTATCATTATTATTATTTTATTTTGCTCTATAAAACATACTTTATTAACACATGAATGCTCTCAGTAATGCTGAAGCGGTTAGTAATGAGCAGCTTCCGGTCTGATTCTTCTTCGCGTCTAGTCTTTCCGGCAGACTCCCGCTCAGCAGCGCCCCCTCTGCGCAGTGGCCTGAACTGACAACTGTGTGACAACATGTGTGCTCACTGCTCCCTCAGTCAGTGTTAGCTGCGAGCTGATGGCAGAGCACAGTCAGTGACCAACAGCTAACCAGGTGCTACATCCCTCAACGCTTTGGATAACCTTTGACCTGCTTCACCTGTCCCGGGGTCAGTTAGTCGGAGAACCAGCGAGGAGCGCGAGCTTTAACACTGTGGCGGTGCTGCTAATTATAAGCTAACGTCAGCTAACTCAAAAATGGCCACTGTTTCAATTCCTGCTAGGACCAGTGCACTCTTGCTGGATATCGAAGGAACAACAACACCCATCACATTTGTAAAGGTGAGTTATATTACACAGATGTGCTTTTAATGCATATTTATTTAATAACATTTAATTTAATCATGTAGCGCTCAGCAACCGCTCATGCTAACAGATGACTGTCAGCAGTAGCAGCCCAGCTAAACCAGCTTAGCTTAACGGTGTTGGACCATTGTGGACTCACAGCTGTCAAACCTCTATTAAACTCAACTTGTCCTTCTCTGATTGTATACTTTATTCATTTTCTCTTTTTATTTGCTTCACACAAGTGCCTCGTTTAATATTTGATGAGTTCAGCTAGCTAATTGTCATAATATTGAGTCACTGCCTGATAATAACAGACCATATGCTACTTTCATTTCACATCGGCGTGTATGGAGATTAAATTGTCTCAATATTATTTGTATTAACAGTTAGACAATCCGTGTGTTAATGTGTGATCTGTACATTTAAAACTACTTCCACAACTACAGAAAATGTGTAAACGTATAAAACAATTTTACAAATACAAAACAAATTGCAAATCTGATTAAAACAGACCATATGCTCATTTTATATCAGAGTTGTATGGAGATTAATTTGTCTCAGTATTTGTGTGAACAGTTCGTCAACCTGTGTGTAATGTGTAATCTCTAAATGTAAAACAACTTCCACAAATACAAAAAAATTGTAAACTCACAAAACTGTTTTGCAAATATAAAACTAATCTCCAAATACACAAATAAATTAAAACAATTAAACAAAAAGATTCTGTGTGTAAAATGCAAATGACAAATAAAAAATTAATTTACAAAAAATCAATTGTAAATGTCTGGAAGATATTCACAAATGATTTCCATTCTTTGTAATTAATTAAAATATATTCTCAGATATTTTTTATTTGTGGAATCTGTATTTACAGACCTGTTGTAAATTTGCAAAAAAAAGCTTTTTGAGTTCACAATTTTATTTTTGTATTTGTGGAAGGGTTTTTTACGTTTAAAAATTTACAGATTAACACAGCTTTTAAATAAGAGTCAGTATCACAATTATAATTACAACTGTGCATTTCTGATTTTTATGAGAGCTCCAACTCTTTATTTTAATAATATGGAAGCACCTCAAATACAAACATGGACAACTCAGGTTAGCCAAAATCTGACGTGCATTGTTAAGTAATTAAACCAAAATTTAATGGAGATAATTCTATAAAAAAATTTTTATCTTTGTAATCATAATGCTACAGCTCTTAGAAGTCATCAGATGACGTCACTCTAACCAGATGTTCATTCATTCCATATAGCATGAAAGCAGTATAACATAAGTATGAATACATAAGAAAGTAATGAGTGTTCAACCTTGAGATTTTTAAATAAATATGATCCAGTATATTTGTGTCTGATATTTTTTTTTCCTCTCTGCTAACACGCCTAATGACTCCACTCTGTGTTTTCCAGGATATCTTATTTCCGTACATCAGGGAGCATCTTGAGGAGTACCTGTCCAATCACTGGGAGGAAGACGAGTGCAAACAAGATGTTCATCTTCTAAAGAAACAGGTAACGGAGTCACAAGCCTTGTTAGATTTAATCACATTTAAGAACAAATCTCTTCCTTCCAACAGTCCAACAATATCTTATTATATCAGCTATCAGGAAGGGAAACTTTGGCCCTTGATGTTCCTGTCAGTGTTTAAGAGCTGCAACTATTGATCAGTTTTTAGTGGAGGGAATCACCAGAGGCCCCATGATACAATGTTATTGTAATTTTAATCGTTTTGGGATATGCTGGGGATTGCAGTAACACATATTGTGATTTATTTACCTATTTTTAACTGCTGATTATGACCTCAAAGGAAAATTTCATCATCTGTTTTATCTAATAAGATAAAGTTCACTTTTTATTACAGTAAAATGTATCTGAGAAAGCTGTTGATTTTATTTTTCTAACAGACTTCCAAGAGTTTAATTTGCATTTGCAATCCTAGTAATTTATCGTATCGATGCAATATTGCCACGCAAAATTATGCCGGATCGATTTTAGTCCCTCACCCCATTAGTTTTATTGTCGATTAACCTGTCAGTCATTTTATTGAAGGACCATTTAATCATTTAGTCCATGAAATGTCAGAAATATGCCCATCATAGTTTCCTAAGATTCAAGTTGACATATTGATATTGGTTATTTTGTCCGACCAGCAGTCCAAAACACAAATATATTTGTTTTAGTATCATAAGATGAAGAAAACCAACAAATATTTACATTTGAGAAAGGTGAATATTTGTATTTCCACTTGAAAAAAAGAATAAATTGATTATTGAAGTAGTTGCAGATTAATTTTCTGTCGACCAACGACTTGTTTCAGTATTGTTACGTTGTTTAATTGCTTTTGATTTGCACAGATGATGGATTTGAATGATACATCTCAGCACTACAAAAGAGCCGGACTTATTTTCTCAATTAAATAAACTTGATACAACAACAAAGCAAAAAAGCATGTTGTGTTCCAGATACCCAAAGATCTGATTTGATGCTCCCTCAATAAAAAATAAAATAAATAAAAAAACCTGACTGTCGCTGCAGATTGAAGAGGACATGAGACAGAACCGGTCGGGCCCCGTCCACGCCGTGGACCAGACGGTTCACACGGACGAGGAGAAGGCCATTAGGGAAGTGGTGGATAATGTGCTGTGGCAGATGGCTGCAGACAGGAAGTCGACAGCACTCAAACAGCTCCAGGGTCACATGTGGAGGTCAGCGTATGCTTCTGGGAGAATCAAAGGCGAGTAAGTACACTGACCATTTTCCTCACTTCAAAATTCAGACCTGTGTGCAGATGCTGACTCAGACTTCAGTGATGACGTGGCACGGTTTCCAGAAACAGAACTTGAATACTGTTTGTACCTAAACACTTATCGACCAGACAGAAAATTAATCAGCATTTATTCTGTTTTTATGTGTTCCAGTTTGTCAAAATTTACTGCTTTTATTTTCTTATGTGACAGTAAACATTTACAGTTTTGGACTCTAAGCCCGACAGAACATGTAGTTTTAAGACGTCACCTTGTTCTATAATTACAATTTTTGGGCATCCTATGGACCACACGATGAATTCATGAATGAAATAAAGACAATTACATTCATCGATACTGAAAACAATTTTAGTTTGCAGCCTTTTAGGCAATAAGTAAAAATAAAATACTTTAATGATGTAATTCTAATAAATTTGGGGTCATGGGGCGTCGGTGGCTTAGTGGTAGAGCAGGCGCCCCATGTACAAGGCTNTTTTAGGCAATAAGTAAAAATAAAATACTTTAATGATGTAATTCTAATAAATTTGGGGTCATGGGGCGTCGGTGGCTTAGTGGTAGAGCAGGCGCCCCATGTACAAGGCTGTTGCCAGCGGCCCGGGTTTGACTCCAGCCTGTGGCCCTTTGCTGCATGTCATCCCCTCTCTCTCTCTCTCCCCCTTTCACACTTGTCTGTCCTGTCCATTAAAGGTAAAATGCCCCAAAAAATATCTTAAAAAAAAAAAACTTAAAAAAATTTGGGGTCACAGCCCCACGTAAACAATAATTTAAATAAAACCTTTATTATTCCTGAGCGGGGAAACTTAGTTGTCGCAGCAGCACAGAGAAAGAAATGAACACAAAAAGCCTGGAAAGTAACAGAAATAAATAAGTGTTTATAACTAAAATAAGAATTAAGAAAATGCAAACTATACAAAAGCAACTGTGTAATAATAATAATAATATTTGTACTTAATGTTTTTATTTGATCATTAATAGTTATTTTATGTGTAATGTTCTCGTTTGTCACAAGACAAAACTAGACTGATGTGTCAATATTTAAAGTATTATAATTATATATTAATCGGTGTTTAAATATATCATAATTTCTTTGCAATCCATTCTGAGATCCTGAAAATAGAAAACATCGTGATTGTGGGACCTGAAAACTGCATCAACGAGCTTTATGAACGTAAAGAAATAATATTTATCTTCTGATCTTGGTTTGCTTGTTAACAGGGTCTACCAGGATGTAATCCCATCCATCAAGAGATGGAGAGAACAGGGACTCAAAGTGTTCATTTACTCCTCTGGAAGTGTGGAGGCACAGAAACTGCTGTTTGGATACTCTGTGGAAGGAGATGTTTTAGATGTGAGTCCAGTCGCCGCTCTCATTGTACGTTGTGTTTTTCTATTAGTTTAAAGCAACTGTAAACTAATAAGACATTCTTTTAATATTGATTCTAGTTATTAGACGGTCACTTTGACACCAGTATAGGAGCTAAAGTGGACAGCAAAAGCTACGAGAGGATTGCTGAGAGGATCGGCTGTCAACCGGAGGAAATCACATTCCTGACCGACGTCACTCGAGGTAAATATGTTAGCAGTAATGTGTTTAAGGCCGTCTTGTATTAGACACACTGAAATAAAACAAAGGATGTGCTCCTTCTATAATATAATATAATTTAATGGGCTGATCTGAAATCAGGTTTTTATGATTGAGGACTTGTATTATGTGTCATCATATTTCCATGAGCCTCAGCTGTTCTTTGTGTTCGCTGTTAGCAGTATCATGTAGCATTTAGCTCAAAGCAAACCTCCCAAAGCTGCTCGTCTCCTTAAAGGTGCCCTGTGGAGTTTTTATGTAAACAAATGTAAACAAACAAAATTTCTGTTTACATGTTTACATTCAGTGTTCAGTCAGCAAAACTTGTGTGTCTCCCTGAGGTCAGGCAAACATGGTGAATGCACTTCCTCCCTGCAAAGCTGCTTTTTCTAACAGTTTAAAACCTGTGTTGTTTACAGACTGTTTACAGACTGAGGCTACATCCACACAAATACAAATTTGTTTTAAAATGAATATGTTTTGCTATGTTTACACCCAGCGTCCACACCTAAAACTGAGGCTTTTGTAACTGCTGCTGATCCTGTTCAAGTTTAAAAAATCTTGGGATTGCATTTTAGGTTTTTGTTTTATTTTATTTTTTTAAATGATGATGCAGATGCGCACAAACACTCACTGATTGGGTCTTATCAGTCACAACACGTCCCTGATTTGTCACAGTCTATCAGGTGACACATCAGACTGACTACCAGAGCTTAATTCAACACGGATAACAAATTACAGGTGTTGCTGACCTTGTTGTTGCCATTGTTGTTCTCCTTCTGTAGTATTTCTGCAAAAACAATCTGCTTCCTGTTTACACCGGTGTACATGGATGGTCATGTGATATGTATTTACAGGCCTTAGTATGGATGGAGATACTTTCTGAAACGATGCTCAAACGCTTGTGTAGACGGAGACTTGAAAACAGTGTTTTAAAATGAAAATGTATCAGCGTGGACGTAGTCTTACAGTCTTCTTTGTTCCAGCCCTTGTTGGCGCAACAGGGAACATACACATGCCGCAATTTTTTCGCCCTCAGATTCATTGTTTTCAATCTAGACGCGCACTGAAATGCCAGAGTGACACCAGAGTGGCATGCACGTGTTCCCAAGTGCCTGTTTTTCAGGGTGGAACAGCTGCACCCTAAGATAAGCTAAGTTCAGCTCTTGGAACGCAGCAGCGTGCACCGCATATCATGTGGCAAAGACAAACCAATCACAGCTGACCGATATCTTTCCCTTTCTCTCTAAATATCAGTCTGTGGTAGATATGGAGAAGAAGTTGATCATTATAGTGCAGAGCTGCTCGAGCTTTACATCTGTCTCACAGACACAGAAATAGCGCCTGGAAGTAGATCAGCTCTGCACTCAGGTTTTCAGGTAAATAGGCTACGATACAGAGCTTGTTCAGCACCATACAACCTCTTAAAGCTGGCACAGAAAAAGCACAAGAGTAGCACCCAGCGCCTGACCTCTCGTTTCCCAGGCTGTTAACGATGCAGCATGTGTACGGTCCCTTAGCGCCACCTGTTGATCAGTGGAACAGTGTGAAACCATGTGCATTAAAACAACAAAAAATAAAGTGAAAGTTTGATGGGAACAGCATGCCAAAAATAAATCTCAATGCATTTCACTTTGCTTTGAGGCTGTGTTAATGTGGCTTCATATATTCACTCATACATTTGTCGTTGCAGAGGCTAAAGCAGCTGAAGAAGCCGGGGTGAACGTGGTGGTGGTGGTCAGGCCTGGAAACATGGAGCTGACGGATGACGAGAGGGCCCACTACAGCCTCGTCACATCCTTTAGCCAACTTGAACTGACGGGACGTGCTTAACGCAGAGCGTGGAGGACGGCGGGGAGAACTTCTGATTTCATACTGACCTGTTCCTTCTCTTCTTTGCCCTCCCAGCCCCCCCTCACCTCCCTCCTTTTTACAACTCTTAATGTTTTTGTTTGTTCCACGTTGACAGTTCAAGAGGTGTAGGAGATGCTGCTGGGGCTGCAGTCGGCCACCAGAGGGCCACTGAGGTCCCAGCCTGTAAGCAGTCGGTCTGTCAGGATGCCTTCACGTGTATGGAATCAGATTTACGGAGCGCTACACGATCATCACTCTCACTGGACCATTTGATCGACCAGGAACAGAAAAGCTGTAGATAAAACAGAAGCAACAAGCCTGAAGGAAACTCCACACGTGACCTGTGAAGTTACTTTTTACCTTTTAGAGGAACCGAATCTCCAATGCTAAAACTTTCCAACTGTATGTGTCGTATTCGTAAACATGTTCCATCCATGTGCCGTTTCCTCCCTCTACACGTACACGCGTGACGCAGAAGTTTTATCCAGTGGTTGAACCGTTTAACGTTGTAATGTTTTAGAAAGTAGACCTACAGTATAGTGGTGCTGCTGACAGGAAGTTCTCATTTCAAACTTTGTCTTAAGTAGTCCCCCTCAACAGGTGAATGGTGTCTATTTAAATGTGCCATCCTCGTAGCGTTGGTGTTGGAAAGTTACCCTAGGAATTGCCAAATTGATTATTTATGTGTGTGAAACATAATTGGTATTATTCAGGAAATGATCATCTAAAAACTGCTTC
Source organism: Epinephelus moara (assembly GCF_006386435.1). Taxonomy (NCBI): domain Eukaryota; kingdom Metazoa; phylum Chordata; class Actinopteri; order Perciformes; family Serranidae; genus Epinephelus; species Epinephelus moara. The sequence continues at coordinate 1,203,949 of NC_065514.1, forward strand.
CAATAAATGCCTTGTCTCACACTGACGTCTGTCTTCTCCCTCAGTACAATGTTCATGTTTGACTGTCTAAAAATACTTTCTGTTCCTGTATTAAAGCTTCAGACTGTAAATCTAAAACAGTGAGAGGGTCCAAATTATCCCTCGTGGTGTTGAGCCTCACAGATACTAGTGTAGGGTTTATGTGTCAAACCTTTTAAGGAAAACTTTGACATTTTGAGAGAGCCGTATTTGCTGTCTTGCCAAGAGTTAGATCAGGAGTCAGCAACCTTTACAAAATCCATCTGGAGACGCAAAACACATTTGAGCCTCATGGCAACACTGCGTATTGAGTCTAAATTAGCCTATCGACATTAAAAATAGGTCTAAATGAGCATTCAAAAGTGTGTTTTACCACAAGATGGCTCCTCTGCAGTGGGCTATTTATGATTATTTGGTACTTTAGCTTTGCAGCGCTGGCGGTAAAAGCAAACAAATCCGTCCACTCTTTATTAAATTCTATATTTCCCAAATTGTCTATCTCTTCCCTTTAAAGGCCTTCACACGCCAGGGGTGCTTTTTTGTGCAATAAATTTGCATGTCAGTATATTTTTGTCAAACTATTTTTGGACGAGTGTTCTCACACAGATGAGCAAATATCATGCAGCAAAAAGCTGTCATTTTTCTTCCAAACAAGGTCGGTTTCTCTGAGCTTTCATGCTGCAAATAAAGGCATCAACTTATCACAGTGTGCAAAAAGGAAACCACGTCACAATTTCACAACAATGGTGCCCCTGCTGCAGCTGTCACACATTGCAACTGTCATCAGCATTGCTGCCGTTATGAATAGATGTGATGCGAGCAAGCGTTTTTTTGTGTCATTTATTCGTCACTACCCTGGTGTGTAGAGACCTTAAAATTCAGGAGTTTCTTTAAAGAATTTCCACTGGAAATAAAGGCTTTCTGTTTTATTTCGTAACACAAAGGTCGAGATAAAAGTACAATGACTACTTGATGCTGTCAGAGAAACACTGAATCTGTTAAAGCCTAAACATGACGGACATCTAAAAGCACCGCACTCAGCCTTAAAGGTCCAGTGTGCAGGATTTAGAGGGATATATATGCAGACATGGAAAACAAAAAGTACGTTTTCTTTAGTTTATAATCACCTGAAAATAAGAATCATTGTGTTTTTGTTAGCTTAGAATGATCCAGTTACATCTACACAGGGAGCAGGACCTTGTTTATGGAGATCACCATGTTGCACCACCATGTTTCTACAGTAGCCCAGAACGGACAAACCAAACACTTGGTGCTTCTCAAAGAAAAGGAAGGATCGACCGAAGTTCAAGGAAGCTACGTCATTGAATCCCGTTAATGTCAAGGATCCTTTGAATTCTATTGAGGGCAGAGTCCTTCCTTCAGAGGATCTTCAAGGGTGCATGTGTGTATCCTCAGCAGGCATGAAGTACCCACAATTCTTTGCTCGTGATTTGCCAGAATTGAAGGCAAGGCCTCCTCAGTGACGCACACCTGGGCCTTTGCTAGCCTGTTCCAATGTGAGGAGTGATGCCCAGCCTCTGTAGGACCCGACCTGGAAGGACCCGTCCTACAAAGGAAGCATCTTTGACTTTGAGAAGCGCTGCCTGGCTCTAGATAGGACATTTGTGTTTTCGCCAGCGGAGTTAGCAGCCGATCTGCGACGAGCAGTGTAGATATGGAAGGTAACAAATGGAACTGTTTTATTTTTACTGGTTTAAATCCCCTGTCTATTTGTTTGGAGAGGAAGAGACCCAATCTGCAATACTCACCACTAGACGCCACTTAATCCCCCTAAATCTGACACACTGTTCCTTAAATAATACAGTATTAAATGCACAGTTTAATGACCCCCAGAAGCAGGACTAACTGTTCCCCGCTTTCAAGTCTTTACGCTCAGCAACAGCTGGATTCAGCTTCATCTTTCCAAAATCAGTGTTCAAGTTACTCTGAATAATCCACCATACAATCACTCTAGATAGTTTTCACCCTCAATACTAAAAGATGCAAAAATCAGAGGACTAAAAAGGCAATTTTTTAAATATATTTTTACTGATACTGATCTCACATAGTCCTCCAAAAAAGTCTAACGTCCCTACAGCTGGTCCGGCTGGTACCGGGATGCTTCAGAGAGTGTCTAACTGGCTCACCGGACGCCTGGAGCCGTCTGTGCACGTGATTTCAAAGTGGCTGTGACGAAACTCGATGGCGAAGGTGCCGAGGAAGGCGAGGAAGAGCATGACCAGCGCCCACTGGCTCTGAGCTGCCGGCATGTAGAGGCGCAGACCCAACAGGGAGAAGTCTGCAGCAGAAGAGTTAAGGATGCAAGTGAGGGATAAGAGTGTTTGGACACAGAACATGGCAACCTGTCAACTCATGCTCTGCTGTCACAACCTGCATGTGGTTTAATAGAAATACATTTTTATAAATTGTAGGATTTGCAGTTTGCTAAAGATAAATAGTTTTGTAGTTTCACTGTAGAATACTTAAGTATGTAATCCCATTGAAGTCAATATTATTTTTTAAACTATTTGTTTTAAGTCTGTTGCTTCTTTCTTGAATGTGAAGTTTTAATGCTGTATGTTAAAACCTTGCTGTTGAGTTTTTAGTCTGTTTGTCTTTAATGTAAAACTTTTTATGCTCCTGTCTTGGTCAGGACTTCTTTGTAAAAGAGATTTTGAATCTGGGAATATTCCTGGTAAAATAAAGGCTAAATGAAAAAATAGAAAATGGAGGAAATAAAAGTCCCCCTGAAAAAAAAGTCCTCACTTTTAAAAAATCTATTTATTTATTGAACTATTGGACTAATTTATATAATTGTTTACATTTATATTTAGCTTTATTGTCTTGTTTATTTATTTCAGGATTTATAGAGTCAGAAATTAACCAGCTAAATTAACTTGGTTAAAGTATACAATAATAATTGCACAAAAAAGAGCCAGCGGCCTGTTAGCTTAACTTAGCTTAGCATGAAGACTGGAAACAGCTGAAAACAGCTAGCCTGCCTCTCTTATAAAGTAATAAAATCCACCTCTTAGGATCACTCATTAACACAATTCATCTCATTTGTTTAATCTGTACAGAAACTGTAAAACAATTGATTTTGTACAGAGCCAGCCTGGCTGCTTTTCTGTTTACAGTCTTAGTAAAGTAAGACTATAAACACAAGCTAACTGTTAAGCTAACCATCAAGCTAACTGTTAAGCTAACCATCAAGCTAACTGTTAAGCTAACCATTAAGCTAACCAGTTGCTAAGTGTAGCTTCATATTTTATGGTACAGGCATGAGAGTGGTTTCTTTAAGAGTACAGAAAACTATTGAACTCTTCCCTTCTATAAATATATGTTATATATATTATATTTACAGCTTAAAAGATTTATTTTTTTTTTTAATAAAAATGTCAAACATTTAACAACTCCAGGATTTGCTGCCTTAAATATTTTTCGGGTTTTTGATAGTTGGTCAGATCAAACAATTTATCAAAGATCTTGGATTTTAACTGGAGAAAATCTATTTTTTTTAATTAAAGGATCAACTGCACGCTTCTTTGCCACCTGGCAACTCTTTTAAACTTTGTAGTAAATATGTAAGCTGAAAAATTGTAATGAAACATGTAATACTCTCCTTCTTATGTCACACAATTAAATTGTCGTCCGTTTTTTAATTAATTTTTTTTATTTATTGATTTTATTATTTTATTTCATTTATTTTAAATCTCTCTATATTTGTATACTCTTTTTATTTCTTTTTTATATTTATGGATATATATATTTTTTTTAATTCTTTTTAATTAATTTATTTATTTTTTGTTTTTGTCTTTTATTTTCTTTCGCTGGCCTGGCTTTCTCTGTTTGTCTCCGGTTGGTGGGTGGGTGGGGTTGATTACTGTCATTGTTAGTTCTATGTTTGTTTGTAGATGCTTTGTGCATCTTATTGAATTATCAATAAAAATACCTTCTTTAAAAAAAGATCTTGGACTTTGTGAAATTGTAATGGATTTTTTAATTAATTAATTTATTTTTTTCTTTTTTTTCTTTTACCAATTTCTGATATAAATAAACCAAACCAACCCAGTCTCACTCCAAAGTCGTCGAAAGCCGGTGCTTGGGAAGTGACTTGCGGCGTCAGACACTGAAAAAAAAGCCGTCCTTTAATGTCGACATGGCAAGACAAGAACGAAAGCTAAGGCATCAAAAGTCAGAGTTGGGCGGTTAGGAGTGGTGGTGGATAGGTCCAGCAAACACTGACTTTCACCCAGAAAAGCGGTTTTCAAGTCCTGTAAGATCCTAATGCCAAATCCTGTTCTTTTTTCCTAAACCCAACCATGTGCGCTAGTTGTTTGAGGGGGAAAAAAACAACGTAAATTTGCGGTGTTGTACTGACGTAGTGCTTTTATTTTGAAAGATACTTCATGTAAATGTTAAATATCCTGTGAAAACAGAAGTGTATTTTGAAAGAAGACAATGCATGTAACAGGCTGACGTTGACACGGTGTCCCAGAATGTCAACAACGTATGTGGACATGGAAAGTCCATGACCAATACCAAACAACTAAAATGATCATCAGTAAAATGTACCAGAAAACTCCACAGGGCCCCTTTAAATTCACAATGTTCCTTCCTCTGTGAAGCTGGTATGAGTGAAGGATACAGAGTACCACGCAGACGGTGATGAACCCAGACAACAGGAAGCGGACGATGGCAACCTTCTTCCCCTCATTGTGTAGATTAACTCTCAGAGTGATGTAAGACTGCACCCAGCAGAACGCAGCTCCCAGTCCAAAGGTCACGAACGTGCCAAAGTTATGGATCATCTCCTCGGTGAACACCTGAAACCAACATCAATCAGTTAACTCTGATCAGCTGCTGAACACGTGCGTCTGTCAGTAGTGCACGTTACCTGGAAGTTTCCTATGAGCGTCATCCCAAAGCAGGCGACACAGAACACCACCAGACAGCCGACGTTCAGCCACTGTTTGTCCATCTTGTTTTTCACCTGGAGGTATCTGAGGACGGCCAAAATGAACCCTGCAACACAGAGGAAGATTAATAAACTGTAATTTGACGTGTGGCACAAACCTGTGTGAACGTGATCAACACGGCTCGCACCTACGAACGCAGACAAGTTCATGACCTCGCTGAAGATGCAGCTGGCTGGTGGGAAGTTCCCCGCGATGCTGAAAGAGAAAACATTTGTGTTTGCAGCTCTGGAATGAATCATGTTATATCTATGCTTTTATTGTGAAAAGGAAATGATGGGTGTGTACCTGATGAAGGGGGGATACTGGGATCCATTTCCTCTCCTAAAATCAATTAAAAGTAACTTTAATCCAAAGATAAAGGAGATAAAAAGAGTCATTGTTTGATGTAGTTAATATTGTTTAATTCTTACTTGTATTTAGCACCCAGGGGAACAATCCTCCCTTCACTGAGAGCCACAAAGTACCTGATAAATGCATCAAACACAGGAGAAAATAACGTAATATTAGAGATGAACAGAGTTATAATACACTGTAGTGTCACCTGGTACAGGTGTGTGTGTGAGACAGACATACACAGATTATCAAAATGGATCCCTGGACACAGGCGTGTAACAAGCCCCCTCATCCCCTCTACACTGGAACAACATGACACGTCTTTTTGAGTCTCTTTAAAGATGTTTTTGTATCTTTGCAGTTATTTTAAGTAGTTGTTTTGCCTCTTCGTAGTGTTCTGGTAGTCTCCTTGTAATCTTTTAGGTGTCTTGGTGGTTGTTTTGTGTGTCTTTATAGACATTTTTGTGTCTTTGTAGTTGTACTGTGAAGTCATTTTGCGTCTTTGCAGTCTTCTGAGCCTTGTGGAAGTATTTTTGTAATCCGTGAGGTGTCTTTGTTGTTTTTTGTCTCTGTCATTTTACATCTTTTTAAAAATCATTTTCATCTATTTATTGTCATTTGTGTATCTCTAGGTACTTTTGTACATCTCTTATAATCATTTCTGTGTCTTTGAAGTTATTGTGTGTTGTTTTACCTCCTCTTGTCGTCTTTTAAGTCTCTGTGTAATCATTTGCTTCTTCATTTTTGTGTCTTTGTGTCTGAGTAGTTTTTTAACCTCCTCTTATAGTCTTTTGAGTCTTGTGGTATAGCCTCCTTGTAATCTTTTAGGTGTCTTTGTGGGGGGGTTTGTGTCTCTTTATTGTAGTTGAAGTTGTTTTGTGTGTTATTGTAGTGATTTTGTGTCTCTACAGTCGTTTTGAGTCTCACCTTTGTAGTTGTTTCCATCTTTTTGTAGTAGTTTTGTGTCTTTGAAGTTGTTTTGTGTCTTAGTAATCATTTTACCTCTTTGTCCTTGTAGTCTTTTGAGTCTCGTGGTAGACTTTTTGTAATTGTGTCTCCTTGTTGTTTTGTGTCTCCTTGTTGTTGTTGTTTTGTGTCTCCTTGTTGTTGTTGTTTTGTGTCTCCTTGT
>NC_065514.1:1214547-1296408 GCF_006386435.1 Epinephelus moara
GACACGGGGAGAACATGCAAACTCCGCACAGAAGGGCTCCCATGCCCGGGATCGAACCGGCAACCCTCTTGCTGTGAGGCGAGAGTGCTAACCACCATACCACCGTGCCGCCCCCTCTCTTTAAATTTAATTTTTATTATTATTTTCATCTATTTATAGTCATCAGTGTTTTTTAAGATACATTTGTGTGTCTCCTAGTCGTTTTGAAGTTGTTTTGTGTATCTTTTGCTTCTTAACAAACATTTTTGTGTCTTCTTAGTCATTTTGTGTCTCCTAGTAGTTGATTTACCTCCTTTTGTTGTCTTTTGAGTGTCTTTATCGTAATTGTACGTCTTTTTGAAATCGTTTGTCTTTTTATTTGATCTATATAGTCATTTGTGTCTCTTTGTAGTTGTTTTGCAACTTTTAAAAATCATTTTGCATTTATCGCCTGCTCTTCATAGTTGTTTTACTATTCCCAGTAACTAACTCCAAGTCGCTTCTTGCTTTAAAAATGCACCTTACATAAACACTTAGTCATTGTGTTGCTCAGTACTTCCCCAATCCATGCATTTTTGCATAAACAAAAAAAAACTTCATGCCCTGCATACAGTCATGAATGTTTCTGGGAAGTACTGAGCCTATGACTGGATAAATGAGACTTGGGTTGTACTGCAGTTGTGCAAGAGTTTGTAAATGGAATTTTTGATAAAATTTTGCTGTTGTTAATGTGGGACCTAAATTAGTTAGATAGTCATTTACATGGAGACATACAAGAATAACAGAGTGTTCTTCAGGTAACACGGCATGACCCAATGATTTACAAATAGCCATTTTGTGGGTGAAGTATTCTTTTAACTTCAGTATTTAGTTGACACTGCTTGACTCATGTCCAAACCTTCCTGCCACAGCAGGTCCTCACTGACACTCCTCTGCACAGAGATTAAACTTAATCCTTCAGCACACTGTACAAAATATCACAAAGAAACCTTGAGACGTGGCTTCTTCTTTCTTAAATTATAATTATTATAAATTCTGCTGTAAATGTGGCGCTATAATTAACAGAACTTACACCACCCAGAGTCCAGCAGCAGTGAAGGCGGAGTAAAGTGGAGGCAGCAGAGCCCACAGGCTGCAGCTCCACATCTTGACTCAGTCTGTCTGGAAGACATTAATTTATAATATCATAATGTGGTGTGGGAGACATTTACATTACACGCAGGCTACAGCTCCCCTGCTTCATTCAGTGCTACTGTAGTTTCTGTATTTAATAATTAATGCATGAAAATAAAACTCAGTGACAGGACAGGAAGTGAGCAGCAGAACACTTGTACATGTAAACAGTAAAGATAATAAACAGGTTCTTCTTGTTGGTTTGTAAACAAAAGGTAACTGCTGTAAACTGTTGATGAAACTGCCGAACATACCTGTCCGTCCCCGGGGGGATGATCCGTCACCGGTCCGACCGCCGCTCTGCTCCGGGGCTGCGGGGCTGCGGGGCTCCAGGTGAGCGTGAAGGTTACGTTACAGTACGTTACACTGCAGCCTACATTAACTTCCACATTATCTGTGTTTATGGCGGGTAATTACTGTCGGTTACAGCTCTGACACACAGTGATTAGTGTGTGATAGTGTCGTCGTGTTGTCACACAGCAGGTATGAGTCAGATTAACTTTGACAGGAGAGCGTTTCCGGTTTTAGCGCCAGTCGTTTCAAAATAAAAGCGCCGAAACGTAAATCAATAGATAAAGAAATAGGATACAGTACCCTAATCATAGACTGTTTAAAAATAATTTAAATTAAATTTAAAAAAAAAAAATACAATAAAATAAAATAGAATAAAATAAACTTAAATAAAAATTAAATTAAATTAAAAATAAAATAAAAATTGTTTTTTAAAAAAAAAATAACTTAATTGAATTAACTTAATTGAATTAAATCAAAAATCAGATTTAAATTAAATTAAATATAAATCCTTATGTAAAACACACAGGGGCGGTAGAAGTACTCAGATCTTTAATCTAAATAAAAGTGGCTGTAATACACGATGAAAATACTCACAGTAAAAGTACTACATTCAAAATCTTACTTTGAGTCAGTGCTGTGAAGTTACTTTTAAAATGTAATAGGTTACAGATTGCTAGTTACCCTGTTAAAAATATAATGAGCAATGTAATTATTTTAATTGCTTTATTGAAGTAATGTAACTTATTAAATTATTTTTTATTTTTATAACTTTCCTAATAAATGTTTTAAACTGGGCAATAAAACATATATATATATAAACTAAAACCACTGAAAAGAAGATATTCAAATGTAACCAATTTGTAATCATCAACGTTTATATACACGACTCCCATGATGGCCAGGTGGGTCAACGACTCACGTGTGACCTTAACGGCGCTGTAAGGGTTCCCACCCACAGAGTTTAAAGCCTGCGACTCCGCACCAGTCAGTTAGAACTGAAGAAGCTTCTTGGATGTGAGGTGAACGTCTTCAAGAAACTCAAGCAAGTCCAGTTGCCTACGATATAGCACTTATGATAACCATGACGTTGATGACTGAGAGTCTTCACCGAAATCTCAAGCCTCTTAAAAGTTTTCCACCTTCGGAGCTCTCTTACGGGCTCAGATGATCTGCGAATAACTCTCATCTTTACCAGGATCTAGTCTTAATGTTAAGGAGAAATTCTGATTATTTTCGGGATTATTGTCTTTATTAGATGGGAAAACTTTAGCGTGAAACGGGGAGAGAAAGGGGATGACATGCAGCAAAGGGCTGGAGTTGGAATCTAACCGACAGCCAATGCATAAGGACATGGCCTTTGTACCACCTACTAGGTGAAAAAAAGTGTCTTAAGTTCAAGAACTGTTCTTGGAACTTTGTCACTCGAAGCAACTCATTATACTAGTAAGCTTAGTGACCACAGCTTCAGGTGTAGGCTTTGTAGACAGCACCTAAAATCAAAATGACGTGACATCAAATTGTAAATAAATACTATTTATTGAAAATATTGCATGTAGTCAATCTTAAACAAAGACTTGTTTTCCTTTATTAACAACATAAACTGAGGTTGACCGCTCAGACTACAGCCCTCATCGTAGTTGGAATGAAAATCAAGTACAAGTCTTCTTCCAGTTTCCTTCTGAGGTCTGATTAATCAGCCGATAATTACCTCCGATGCCATTAAAGACGACTTAGCGTTGAAGCATGCATACTTTAAAATTCCATTAAAAGCAGTTGCTTTTTAAAAAAAAAAAAGTCCATTGCACTCTGCTGAGCCTCATGATTACACTGACACAAAAAGAATAAAAAACTGAAATAAAACATTAAAATGTCCTCAACAAAATGGGATTGCATTGCTTTGCATTGACGTATCCCACACACTGACAATATCTTGGTCCAATGTGTTTGTATGTAGTGACACCAGTGGTGAAAGTAAGCCAGTGAAAGCACAAAGAGGGGATAAGGGTACGAACAAAAGTCTTATTAGGTACGTTTTTAAAAAGGTTTAATGTTGCTGTAAAGGAGCAATGTGGATGATTTAGGGGGATTTAGTGACATCTAGTGGTGAGGATTGTAGATAGCAACCAGATGAAATTTCTTCTAGTTTGAGTTCCTTCCTGCAGCACTCTTTGTTCAGGAGGTTTTTACCAGGAGCCGAATCATCTACAGAGGTCTCTTCCTCTCCAAAACAAACTGATGAAGTCATTCTAACTAGTCAAAAAACTGAATAAAGCAGTTAAACGTTACAAATCAGTGTTTCTACTCCAACATTTAGCTTGTCAGAGACTCACTGCTAGCCTAGCACCTGCTAAGGAGTGCTCACTTTTGTCACCGATAACTTAAGATCCTGACGTTCAAGAGTTTTTTACTGGGAGCTGAATTATCTGCAGAGGTCTCTTCCTCTCTGAAACAAACTGACTTAACTGGTCTACTCCAACATTTAGCTTGTCAGAGACACGCTGCTAGCCTAGCATGTGCTAATGAGTGCTCACTTTTTTTCTCTGACCACTAAAGATCCAGACATTCTGGAGGTTTTAACCAGGAACCGAATCATCCACAGAGGTCTCTTCCTCTCTGAAACAAACGGACCCTGTGATTTAAAGCTGAATAAAGACGTTTCATGTTGAAAAATCAATGTTTTTTCTGACGCTCTCATCGCTAAGGGGCTGCTAACTACAGTGGCCGATGCAAAAACCCAAACGTCCCTATCTAGAGCCAGAGTTTGCTTTGTCCGTCCTGGGACACTGTAAAAACATGGCGATCTCCGTAGACAAGGACCTGCTAGCTATGTACATATGAACGTCTCATTCTAAGGTAACAAAAACACGACAACTCTTATTTCGAGGTGATTACACACCAAGGAAAACATACTTATTATATTATATTCCATTGCTGCCAATATATCCCCCTAAATCCGACACACTGGACCTTCAAATACGAACAAAAGTCATATTAGCTTAATTTTAAAATAGCATCAGTTTTGCTTGAAATGCTTTGTGAGTGATTACTGGTTTAAGTCAGTCTAATGCCCTGTTGTTTAACTTGTCTGTCTTCTCTAACCTGCGTCACCTGCAGGTCTGAAGCAAAACGCATGCAGGTAATGATGCATTATGTGTAAACCATAACGCATGATGAACCTTGGAGAGAGAATCCTATGTGTTTATGGATTATAAAAAGGTATCTGAGCATTATTGTAGTGCACAAATATCGAAAGACTATAAAGATGAACAAGCTAATGATTGTGAGCTGAAAGCATGCTGCTCTGCTGTGTCAGCAGTCTGATATTAATGCCGAATTCGACGAGATTTAAATATACAAAATTTAGTTATGATCATCTCAACACACGTTGACAGAAATGCCCTTAAGATTCCTGAAGTTCCTGTTGCTTTTCCTACTTCTGTTGGTCTATAAATGCCATAGTAATTTAGGTTTAATTCCATATTCAACATGCTGAAACTGTGCCTTCCTTATGTTTAGCTAATTCTGAGATTTTACTTTTATTATGCTTCAATACAATTATTGCATATTCATTTAATTTTCCTATGTTGATTCATTCGACTAGAAGTTTGGATGAAAAACAAACGTTTGGTGTTGCGTGTTCTTAGATTAAAGATTGCAGTTGAATTTAACTCGTCTCAGCCCTTTGTTTGCACAGGGCCCAGATTTTACTTTCACCACTGAGTGCGACTGATAGCATGGCTTGTGTATGAGTCGTGTCAGAAAACGAGAATGGCACAAAGAAGAATTCAGCAGGATTTTTCGTACATTTCAGAATTCTTCCTCGTCCGCACTGCGAGTCTAAAATGGAGCTCCCTGTGAAAAGATCTCAACCGCTGAGCGCTCGCTCTCCGCCGTCCGCCGGTCACAAACTCTGGGAGGAGTTTCAGACGCCGAGTTTGTTGGCTTGTGTCAGCACCACCTTGAGCACGGGCATGAACGCTGACGTCTCGCTGAAGTTGCTGTTGCTGACTATGTGTGTGTGGATGTTGAGGCCCTCCGTGTAGGAGCGGGACTCTATACTCCTGGCTATGTTGTGAAGTCCTCCAACGATGGCGGGAGAGAGCTGCAGAGAGGAAGAGAAGAGTGTTAGTGAGAATCATCCTGTGTTAACTCCAGTACAGATATTTCGCAGGATGAACAATCAATGTGTCCTGATCTGTCTCAAGACTTTGGGCCTCAAGCATCAATATTTTTGTATCCTGAACCTCCCTTATTCTTTTTTATGTTAAATTTACTTGTGCAAGTTCTGCTCACTTCTGGACAGTAGGCTCATCCTGTGGAAATGGAAAGACTCTTCACCTCCAACATATGGACATTGGATTAAATGTTATGCATCATATACAATTTTAGCCACAAACAAGTCGCCCCACACTAATTTAAGAATCAGAATTTTAGCTGGATCAATAGTCGTTTGTTGTGCAGTTTGAGGGGGTCAAAGCGTCTGAATGATCAAACGATTTTCTTGTCATCAGCTGTCTTGCAGTTTGAGTAGTTCTACGGTCTGATTTCCTTCATGGCTGCTGTCAAAAGATCAGCTATAAACCATAGTGAGCGTATTTAAATATTACTGTAGTAGTGTTTTACATGTTGAGACTAAAACTGTGGTCTTGAATTAAACTGTGCCAGGGTCTAAAACTTAACAGACACCATATTGCCTCCATCTTCCAGCCATCTGCAGCTTTATACGTTTCTTTTTTCGAAGGGAAAATGTGACCTGAATTTTTCAAAAATTTCTCATGGGTTTAGAGATCCAATTGACTAATCGAGAAAACAATTGGCAGATTGATAACCAGCCGGGACGACGACACAACAGCTGGAATTGTTTTCTTCTCATGAGTGTGTGTGTCATCACGGCAACATGTGGTGCTAGTGACACCAACTGTAGCAGCGACTACCACAGAGGCTGTTTGACTATTTTGGCAGGTATTCATATGTCTGTCTGTTTTCAGAGATCAAAATGAAGGCCAGGTTCGGGTACAGTCCGAGCGAAAGGGCTGCAAGTTTGGAAGGAGCTATTGGCCCCCGACTTTACACCCAGATTTGTGCAGTGGCAGTGACCCACCGTCTGACACTGGCACACCGTGAGGAAGGAAACAGAGGGCTCGGCAGTAACAGAGCACCAGCTGCAGCAAGCCAACACGCCGTCCGCGGGCATTTTGACTCTGCCAGCAGACTTCACTACAAGCTGACTGGCTTTAGAGACACTTTACGTTCTAAAACGAGCCACTGGTGTCTGACCAGCTGAGTTGCAGGTGACACCATCATACAGGTGCTTCTTGCATGAGGCCCATAAATACAGTCCATTTCTGTTTTTAAATTCAACACCAACTTACTTAGCCAAGCTTTTTATCATGTCCTCTGTCATGGTGCAAGAAACAAAGCCAAGCGGATACTCACTGTCTGCTCTCTGAGTTTATCATAAAGCGCTTCCAGACGTTTGTTGGCGTCATCAAGCTTCCTCTTAGTTTGCTGTGAAAGATAAAATAGAGAATGATTACACATCCAGTGACTGAGTTTGTTCAGTAGAGATAAATGTAACTGTTCTCCCAGTCAGTTAAACTCACAGGATCGGTAGCTACAGCCAGACACTTCTGGATGAGCCCCTCGAATGTGGTCTTCAAGACCAGGTGCTCATCAGGGATGGGCTTCTTCATGATCTTCTCAGCAGGGATGGACTGCAGAGGCTGAAAGGGTCAAACAGGGTCAGAAGATTAGAACAAGTCTGCTGTGTCAAACACATCTTTATATTCAGTGACACGTGTGAACTGTGTACCTGTATAACATCTCCCGTAGGTGCTCCTGGTGCGCCCTCCATGCTGGTCTTGGGCATTGCAGGGTTCATGGGTGGAGGTGGAGAGGAGAGCTGCTGCTGCTGGTGCTGGTGCATGCCTGAGTAGGGGACCTGGGCACCATGTGGACCCTGGACCATGGCTTGAGGGGCCCCAGCAGGCATCGGCTGGGCCTGAGGGTCACCACCAAGTGGAGCCATGATGGGAGCAGTGATGGGGGCAGGAGGGGTGTAGTTCATTGGAACCGGCTGTGTGATGACAAACACATTTTATTCACACATATATTGTTACACCAGTGTTTCCCCTGACGTTATAATCAATACACTTAACATTTAAGGTTGAAATAATGTCCCTTACTTCAAGTATAATGTTTCTGAATGTTGTGGTGTCATTTCAGCGTAAAAATGTTGTGTATCTCTTCAAAGACCGCAAAGAGACGAACACCATCAACCTGACAGCTGAGGTGATGCAGAAACATCAGGCGCTGCATCTCTGTGCTCAAATCAGCTGCCACTAAAATTGGAGTGCACCCGTATTCTGCCCTTTATGGTAAATGCATTTAAACGGCCCAGGATACACATGAGGCTACATCTGCCTTTCAAAATAAGGTGTTAACACAGAATATATACAAATTACATAAATGGAAATAAGATTGACTGGATTGTGTTCAAAGGAAGTATAAAACATGTCACCAGTGTCCCTTATAAATTAAGAAATCTTTGAAAAAAATCCTGACACTGACTAAATTCACTTCAGGACATCTATGACTATATTAAGACTTAAAATCAAGATCAAGACAAACTGCAGTAACACACTTCAGTCAGCAGACTTACCTTCTTCTTTGACATTCTGTTCAGAGCTGGAGGGTCGTTCCAGCCGTTCTGAGGCCCTACAGAGGAAAAACAAAACCCTAATCATCCACTCATTCTCACACTAACAGAGAAACAGTCTGGTTTCTGATTTGAAACGTTCACTTTGATCACAAACTTTCAACATTTCAAGGAAAAGCTCGACATTTTCAATACACTTCTTTGCTTTCATGAGGAGACAGGTGCTGCAATGGAGTGTTTCAAGTGTTTTTTTAATCATTAAAGCATGTAAATATGTTCTAGTAAAAACACAACATACAAGTATGAACCTGAAATGAATATAACAGGTCCCCTTGAATAAAGCAAGTAAGTGTGTTTCCCAAAATGTCGAACTTTACCTTTAAAACCCAACTTCTAATCTACATGTTGCATTGATTCTGCTGCACATATCCTAATATAAGACTTTTATTTTCATTAAAATGTGATCAAAATCATTTTGAAAAATCAAAGCAATCTTTATCGTAGCTCAGTGATTCGGTTCGATCAACCCATGCACGGTGACAACCAGGAAAAACACGTACAAATTTGTTTAAGAAAAGCTGGACTTTTTTCAGATAAATTATTTTTTTCAAGCTTCAGTTGGAATTAAAGGTGATCTCCTCCTGTTAGTTTTATCTATGTGGTAATTCTCTGTTTTAACCATCTACAAAATAAAATTACCTGCATCTACCATTTAGCATTTCTCTATAGTCCAAAGACGACTGGTTTAATCCACATAACAGCTTATTAAAGTTGTGCACACTTTAAACTAAGGGTGCTTTCACACCTGCCCTGTTTGGTTCACTTCATTCGAACTCAACTTCATTTGCCCCCTCAGTGTGGTTCATTTGTGCAGGTGTGAACACAGCAATCACACTCAGGTGTGCACCAAAACAACCAGACTGAGACCTTCTTGAAGAGGTGGTCTCAGTCTGGTTCCAAAGGAACTCTGGTGCGGTTGGTTTGTGGTGAGAAGGTGTTCCGACCTGGATGTGAAGCAACTGCAGTCACATGACACATTGTTTGGGTTAAACATGAGCATGTTACAGTCCTGGAGGATTATTAATGTGCACCTCCTCCTGTACTGCCTTAATATGCACATTCAGCACATCCAATGCATCAAAACATTGTTTTCTAGTTGGAGCCGCGCCTCGTTTTCAAACTGTATGGTTTGACTAAAATGAACAATGACAGCAATATAGTCCACGATGAGCAGCGCTAAAATCAACCTGCGTAGTTGTCCCTCCATTGTGACATTAGAAAGTGTCACATTTATCTTGCAAGTGTACTCTTCTTCAACGTTTGCTTTACTTCCTGGATTTTTCCCACATGGAAATTCTGACCAATCAAGAGCAGCTTTCTCACACAAGGCATTTGATCTGGTCCTCTTGTAAATGCTGCCGTGAGAACACGAACCAACTCTAGGCAATTATACAACCCTGAATTGGACTAAAGCAAGATGACTCTCTGTCTGAAAGCAGCTTAAAATATAATTAATATCTATATGAAGTCTAGTTTTGAGATAAGACTTTCGTATATAAGAAGTTAATAAGCAGTTGGTCAGGACGTTACAGATGCTCTAAATTGACTGACTGATACTAAACACAGTTGTTTCAGGAACTTGTCGTGTCGTTAAAACCACAGTTGAGGCTGAGTGAGTTTGAGGATGATTAGAGTCATGCAGACCTGTTCTCTGAGAGGCCGGGATCAGCTGTGTACCTGAGACTCCGCTCGGTGGAGGAGGAAGAGGCATGTACGACACAGGAGATCCTGGACCGCCATGCTGGAAAGGCGCTCCGGAGGACAGAGGAGCGTTATAGGAGGAGGAGGCGTTTGGAAAGAAAGGAGGATGAGAGGGAGGAGAGGAGGACAGGCACTGGCTGATGGGAGGCTGTCCGGGATAGACCGGAGATGTTGGCTGTGTGTACTGAGAGAGAAAGCCGGGCGGCTCTGCGGGAGGAGGAGCAGCAGCAGAGGAGGAGTACTGAAGAGGATGATAGATAGGAGGAGCCCCCCCAGCTCTAGGTGGGTACTGGTTGACCTGGGGGTAGGCTGGGGTTCACACAGGACACAACACATGCATGTTAGAGAAAAAACAAGAAGCACTGTTGCATGTTATACTATCATCATGCAACAGGACAGACTCAGTGGCAATAAACAGTTACAGTACAGTGCATGCTAACGTGCTAACAGGTCTCATTCATGAAATGTAAGTACATAAACCTAATCCGGATTTGTAAACGCAGCGGAAAACTTTGAACACCAATCAACCGTAAAACGACACCGTCTCCCTCCAACTCCCTGGTGTGAGCGGAGACGGACAAATTGCTTTCCCACATCCACAAGTCTTTATAAACCAAAACTCAATCTGAAATACGGTCTACATCTCCCACATCGTGTCTCTGATCATTAAGTTAAACAAAAATGACATGCAGTTTGGTGCTGCGCTGCGTAAAAGGCACAGAGGAGGAGCGTGTTGGTTTGTTATTTTATTTATTCAGAGAACAGCGTTTTCCAATTTTGTATTAAGTCAATTTAAATAACTCATTCATGTTTTTAAGAACCCTAGAGATTTTGTTTGTACCTATAAAAAGCTACTAACAAATTGATGAATGCTGAAATGCACGTACATTTCCTTCAGCGAACAGTTTGCACACAAATTCATTCTGCTCACGTTCCATGAACGAGACCGTTTATGTTTAGCTCGTAGGTTACAAAAGACTCAACAGGCAAAGAGATAAACATATTAACAAGTTGCTCACTCTCATGTTCCGTTAGTGACTAATAGATCAAATATTACAAACATTTCCAGACAAAAATGTTTGTCAGTGTTTAACAGAAGAGAGAAGAAAGTTTGTCGTTCATGTTGCCAACTTTGTTTCCTACAGATAACATATATATACTACTGAAACACTTCAGCAGTGAATGTCTTCCACAGTTACTGCATGTTTGGCAACATTCTTTTTAAATTTTAAAAACTTTTCTCTCCACGTCAGAGATTTATTAACCCTGCTAATATAAAGGTAACTCTCTGGGTAGAATACTTACGCTGGTACTGATGGGAGATGTATGGAGCAGAGGAGGCTGGAGCAGCTGAGCAGGGTGGTGGCATCCCGTACATGGGGTTTGAAGGCTCCACCTGCAGAAACACAAAGAAAACTCAGGACAAAAGACAGAGAATGTTCCACTGATAACGGCCTCTATGCTCCACAACAGACAGACCGTCCTTCACCTAAAACATCGTACAGGTCGTCTGTACAAGCAGCTTATCACAACCCATATTTATGTTTACTGATAGGTGGCGAGCTCTAGTGGCCAAAGTAATTATGACAGGAGCAAAGGGAGGATGTCTGGAGACGTAATATAAAGAGCAACTAAGTCCCCAAAGCAAGGAGGTCAAACGAAGACAGGCCTTTTACCCAGGAGACTGCTGTTAGTGTCCCGTGTGAAACCAAAAGTCAACACTGAGTTATTTTAACTAACATACTGAAAGTTGTCTCACATAACATACTTAATTTTCATCACGTATGTAACGTTAGCTAACTTTTGTACTTAAGTTGTGTAACAAATGTACTTATTTTAACCCAAGCCATGATGTTTCCTGCTAAACTGTGACTGTTTCACACTAAATGTTACTCTCTAAAACTCATACATGTTATACATGTATGAGTTTTATGTTTTGAAAAGTGCTATATACATAAGATTTATATTTATATTTATATTTATATCATATATATGTTTTTTGGGGGTCACTGACAAACAACCTAAGGTTTCGTTCAGGTACAAGAACGTGTTTCTTTGTTAAAATATCAGACATCTGTGTCTTCATTACGTCACTTAAATCCTTACTACTTAGATTTAATGTAGCAATGTAGACATGCACATACTTTCTTATTTTTACACACTTAACTGGTTACATACTGGTTTTTAACATTGTAACATGATGGACATATTTTATTTTTTATATATTTTTACACGCTTCGTATTTCTACTTTCTTAAAATTCTCTCTGCTTTACATCAGTGTTAACGTATCACAATATCCCCCCCCAAGATCATTTAAGAATTTCTGATTCTGTTTTGAAGAAATTTCTGATTCTGTTTTGAAGAAAAAGATCGTAGTGTGCTCGAGGACCTTTTTTTTTTTTTTTTTTTTAGATACACTGAATATCATAGGACAGAAACACTACACCTTAGTTTCGGTTTAGGAATACGAGTTAAAGGCGCTGTATGTAAGAATGTGGCCAAAGCAGTTACTGCACTCAAATTCAAAATACTGCCGCGAGTCGTGTCCGCCCCCCCTCCCCTACAGATTCGAGGTTGCTGCTCTGTGCTGAATTGCTGCGTTGTGCTCCGGCGTCTGGCAAAAATAGAAGTCCTGTGTATCTGTTGCGGAGGGCTCCGGAGTGCCGCAGATGAGACAGAGCCGGAACGCAGCACAGCCGCAGCCTGTGGAAACACACACATTGACTAGAATTGAATCCTATCGGCTCCACTGCCATGCCGGAGTGCAGATGCAACCAACACGCATCTGGTGGAAATTGGGGGTGATTTGTTTGCCCAGCTGCAGTGGCAGGGCTGTGTCGCCGCGTCCTTGATCTTCAGTTTTCCAGTGAACTGTTCGAGCAAGTCCAGCTTCTCAAAACAATCAGTCGGGTCGATGACCCACCTGCACATGGGCTACAATGTATGATCAAAAATGAATAACAGTTGAAAGTATTCAAAATGTCCATCNATACAGCGGAGGAGGAGCCGGCTGCTAATGCTATGTACCGGGACACTGCTAATGCTGCTTGTTGTGCTGCTAACGTTTGTTTCTCAAAACAATCAGTCGGGTCGATGACCCACCTGCACATGGGCTACAATGTATGATCGAAAATGAATNACTGGTAGACGGCGGTGGGTGGCGCAACAGGCCAAAACACAAATTCAAAACATAAACATAATTTGCAGACCGTAAAAATGTTTTTTAAATGTGAATATTCTGGCTGTACTATTGTTGTCGGTGAGATCAGTATGTTATATGAACATTATTCCTTAGTCTCTGTGACATATTAGGAGGATTTTACGACTATTTGCTTTAGATTTCTTACATATAGCTCCTTTAAGTAATCTTTCCAACCTTTTTTTTTTTATGTATGTTTTTTAATTCAGATGAAAAAGGAGGTTGCACATCAACAGTGATGATCCAATATAATAATATAAAATATAGTAATAAAAATGTAAAAATGGTAGCACATCTCAAATTGCCAAGTTAAGGAGGCGGACAGAGTACTACTTGTCCGCCTCCTTAACTTGGCAATTTGAGATGTGCTACCATTTTTCCTCCTTAACTTGGCAATTTGAGATGTGCTACCATTTTTATATTTTTTAGTATGTTTTTTAATGTTTGTTATGGTAATTTCCATTTTTTTATATGCATATTTTTGACATTTGATTACTCGTAATCTTCATTTTAGTACAGGGATTTCCTTCTTTTTTTTGTTAAAGAAAAAACACTTGTGGGGGCGTGTCACTTTCAAAATGGCCTCTCATTATAATCCATTGCTGTCACCCACCTGTGCTCACTTACTAATCAAAATTGGGTGACACCCCCTACCAAGCTTATAAAAATGTCCGCCCTTTTGCACCCTGACAAAGACCTTACATTCGAAACCAGTCAGAGTTTTAATGTAAGCAGCCATGTTTTGACATAAAGGCTTTTTAACTGAATTCAAATGCAGGAGTGCAGGAGGTTCATCTTTTCCTCTGATTCTGTTTTACCAGAGAAGACATCTCACTCTGTTCAAACTACAAAAACACTCAGTCCACTCTCGGTTGTACAGTGGCATTACAGAGTGACAGTTCCTCCCTCATAAATGATCTTTTAGCTGAATACAGACACACAAAACAAGTTTAATTTTAGCTTGTCATCAAGCTATTAACATTAATTAGGGAGAGCTGAGATGAGCTGGCTCCGGTAATATTTGTCAAACGAGAAGCTGCTGCTGCTATTTTGTACATTAATTTTTGCTAATAAAAAAGTCAGACACCTTCACTAGTGAACACAAATAATGTTTTACATTTGGAACATCTCTAAAAGGCCGGCTTTTGTTCTCTGACTGTAAGAATGAAGCTCAGTGTTACAAACAGAGGGCAGAATAGTCCTGTGTTACATTTCGCTAACGTTCATTAGAGTGTGAGGAGTGATATTTATACAGTAAAATCACAATACTTGGAGCACACAAAGAGAAACAAATGAAGGAGTGAGCGGAGACATGCATCACAGGAAACCAAGGAAACAAGAGTGTCAACAGGAAGTGAGATGGCGAGGGTGAAAGGCGCCACAGACATGAGAGCGGCCCAATGTGGGACATCAACAGCATCTGTAAACATCAGCAAAGGTCTGTGTGTGTGTGTGTGTGTGTGTGTGTGTGTGTGGGTTGGGTGGGCGGTCAGTGTACCTGCTGCTCTGAGGCGTTGCCTACTTGAAGAGGAGGAGGAGGGACATTGGGGAGGGCTGTGGGAGTTTGGTTACTCCAGGAGGTGACAGTGGAGGTCGCCCTCACCTGAAGCACACAGAGACACACGGCAAACACCGATGATGGCCGCAGCATGGGGCGGGGGGGAAGGGGGGCACCAAACAACACCACAATGCACAGGCATTGGATCAGAGCCAGGGTTCAAATTACAGAAACAAGTTAGAGTATTTTGCTGGCACACAGCCGCCTCTACAATAAGCACATTATTCATTAATAATTCATGCGTACATTCAGGAAACAGCGTGTGATTTAAACCCTGGCTAGAATGGAAATCAAATCAATGAAATGGCTACAGCACGACAGCAATGAGTACTTCACCAGGAGGTTAGTTAGTACGTGACAGGGAGCTGAACCCATCCCTAGCAGACGTAACCTGCAGATGTTAGTGTTCAGAGGAAGAACAGGAAACCAGTCTGCCCTCAGGTCTGTGTGAATCCTGATGTCTAACCATTTTAACACAAGACATCAGGTTTCACACACAGATTTATGAGCGATATCTCAAAGTGAAGGACAGTAAAAACTTCAGAGGTACGTACTGGCTGGTAATACTGCGGCTGTGCTGGGGCGGAGGCAGCAGGTGTAGGCATGGGTACAGGAGGTGCTGCAGCTGTGGGCTGCTGAGGCACCATGGCGGGCTGCATCGGGGTGAACGGATGCCGGGGCAGAGTGGCGGCAGGCTGAGCCGGAGTCGGGGCAGGCTGAACTCTCTGGGTTTGAACCGGAGCTGCAGGAGCTGGGGTCGCCTGCTGCCCCAGAGCCCGACTGAGACGGTCACGGAGCTGCTGTACGGCAACCTGTACGGTCGAAATGAGAAGGATGAACTTGGGTTATTCTCTGTGTTTCATGATAAGTCAGGTGCACCAGGTCATTGTAACTTCAAACTTAGCCTAGTTAAATTAAAGACCTTTTTAAGACTTTTTAAACACCACACTGACTGCTGTTTCATACTAATCTAGACAGGAAAGGTCTTAAATAATATTTCACAAGAATAAAACATCGTACCTCAGATTACAAAACATTGTGTGACTAACATCAGACTTATGCGGGATTTATACTTCTGTGTCGAATCAACGCCGTGCCCTACACTGTAGCCTGACGTGCACCTCCCCATTAATGTAACTACATGTTGTGGCGACGCAGACCTCCTGACCATTTCTGTAAGCTGAAACCATTTCCCTCAGTGGAAACAAAGCTTTGATTTACTTTAATTTCACAGATAAGAAACAAAAAAAGTGAAGACAATAAAGCCTCCACAAAAATAGCATTTTAAGTCCTGTGTGTGATTTATCCTGGCTTCATATGAGCAGAGGAAATCTCCGCTAGGCTAATTAATGAAATGTAAAATGCCATAGGCTTGTGCTAACAAACATTAGCATGTTGTATTTGTGGGGAAAATGTGTCCAGATAAAGACAAGTGTTTGTCTGTGAATGCTGCGAGTTATAGTGAAGCTGATTTGTGTACTTGTGTTTGAAATTGTCTCTATTAAGCCATGTTTAATGTGTGTTTAATGTGTGTTTTGAATCAACTAAACTTTACAGCACTTCACAGAAACCTTCGCCGCCAACTAGTGTTTTGGAGGTGTAACTGCAGAGTGACACAGACACACCACGCACAAGTATAAATGCTCACAACAGCGTAGGCTACGACGTCGGGTCTGCCACACAGGTATAAATCCCCCTTTAACAACAACATATTAACAGTTAGGGTGTGTTTGCATCTTCAACTTAGGTTTTTTTGTCACTGACAGGCTCAGATTGCTATTCTGTCTGACAACATTATGGAAAGGATCCCTACAGAGATAAACCTTTTAGCTGAAGAACAAAGTTGAAGATCCTTTTTGTTTAACCAGAAACAGCCCTGAAATCACCGTCACCAAACCCACCAGACTCCATTTAAATAAACAGTCATTTCATCATCATAAAACACACTTCATTCAAAGTCGACAGAAACAAACTAAAACACACAGAAACCATCTTGGTTTGTCTTTCCACTGTTCCAACAATCACCAGCTCTGGTTTGGTTGAAATTAACCCTTAATTCACCAGTTAGATGTGACAACATGCTGCCTCTATATACACTAACATGACTGTTTATTTAAATGGAGTCTGGTGGGTTTGGTGATGGTGATTTCAGGGCTGTTTCTGGTTAAACAAAAAGGATCTGTCTCTTTAACACAAAGCTCTATCTCTGTAGGGATCCTTTCATAACGTTGTCAGACACATAACAATAATCTGAGCCTGTTAGCCTGTTAAACAATTTTACTGGACGTAAATTGACGGTGCAAACATGCCCCGAGTGGTTACATTGCCTGTTTCATCGCTGCTGGCTGCAGCTCTCTCTCAATACTGAACCAATTTCAAAACTGTTGTTCCCATTTGTCACTTTGATACAGAAACATGTGAAAGTAGGGTCCAGGTTGTAAAATGCAGAACTTGTGATACTACAGTGACTTCCTGTTTACATAGTTGACTGCACTTTTGACTGAAAGATGTTTCCCTGTCTAAGAATTTAGAAACTTAACACCCAATTGACAATTGACAAACAGAGTGAAAAAATTGAATTTCCCCTTGGGGATTAATAAAGTATATAAAATTAAAAAATTAAATTAAAATCAAACATAGTAATGGATATTTTGGTGCAGCCCCGTCCTGCTGTGTTACACACCTGGTTGGTGTTGTCAGGCAGGTAGGTGATGGCGGTGGACAGACTGCCCTGAGAGGCCAGCAGGTTGGCATACTGGCTCATCTTCTCAGCCAGCAGGACGCCGATAGCAGCGGGACCAGAGCGCTGGGTCTGCTCCACTGCACGCCGCAGCACCACCACCTTCTCCACCAGGTCCTGAAGGATGGAAACAAACATTAGCACAACTAAAGATCCAAGCTGCATTACTTTGGGAGCAACAGAGCAAGCTGAAAACACACAATCTGACAACTCCTTTTTCCCTCTGTTCCTGCGTTTCCACCATTTTGACTTCATTTGGAGACGTGTTTCAAACCATGTGACAAATTTAAGCTCAATATTCACTCTGCTTTTTATTCTGTTTTGGTCTCTACCAACTCTGACAGAGCTTTTTGTCCTCTTAGCTGTCTGGCCCACAAATTTACCGAATCGTAGCATTGTTTTTTACCGTAGCAGGCAGCTGTTTGCAGAGAGAAAGCTCTAAATACCCACAGTACACAACCTGCTCAGCACCAAACAGCAGACAGACACCTTTAGAGACAAGCTAAAGAGACAGATACTTCCCTCAGGAGCTGGTGGAGACAAAAACAGAGCTAAAAGAGACTAAATATTGGATTTAAATTCATCAGATGGACAGAGGTGCTGCCCCCAAGTGTCCAGCTAAATCATTTTTTGCATCTTGAAGAAAGAGACACACCTGAAGGGAGAGTGGACAGTGTCCGTCTTGAGCTCTGGTCCAGCACGACACAAGTTTCTCCACGTTTCCAGCACAGATGTAAGACAGACAGGCCTGGGCTTGCAGTTGGGCATCATCTGCTGCCTCCAGTCTGCCCCCGAGAAGGTCTAACCAACAAGACATGTTCAGTCAGAAGAGCACAAACTCACAGCTGAGAGAGACAAGGAAGTTTGATAAGATAGAAACTCTGAGTTCAGGCAGCATGTGTCCTTGAACTCACCACAGAGGGAGGAGAACTCCTCGGGCTGAGCGTAGGTCACTACAGCAGCCAGAGCCTCCCTCCAGTTCTGCAGGTCGCACGTCTTCAGGATGTCGTGCCAGTCTTTCATCACCACGGCGCTGATCAGCTGCAGGACAAAAAACACAAGTTAGATCATCGATAATAAACTCTCATTTGATAAAACTCTCACTAAACATTCTTACCTTGGTTATCTTGCTGTGTGTTTTCGTAAAATACTTCTTCTGGGTTTTCTCTAAGAGCTCGGGCCCTCCGGCGATGGCCAGGATGATGCTGTCTGCCATCCGGTTGTCATGGAGACAGAGCTCCACAGCTCCCTCGAAATCTCCAGTCAGCAGGGCCTGTGTGATCAGACCGTCCACATCTGGCAGGAAGACAACTAGTCAGTAACTACAACCACACGTTCTTTTAAACAGGTAATTCAGTGACATCTGTGGGTTCATGTCATGAGGAGCTGAAAACGTACCTTGACTGATGCTGAGGTTGACTCCGTCTGCGCTGGCTGGTGTCGGAGCAGGAGCTGGTGCTGGAGCCAGATCCTCAATGAGCTCCTCAACTAGAACTGGAACTGGAACCTCGATGGGTTCCTCGACTGGAGCCAAGATCTCAGGAGGACTGGGCTCCTCCTCCATTGGAGCCACTGTCTCCTGAAACACCAGAGAAACATCCCGTCACGTCTTAACGTCACTCCTCTCCTCCTCTCGTGTGTCGCAGGATACTGACTTGCGTAAACCTGCAGACTCCCCCCTCTGGCAGTTAAATTACCGTCATCTGATTACAGCTCTAATGCTGCATGGTTGGTCCTACTTGTTTGTTATGTATGAGGAGCTTAAATGAAACCAATGAGGCATCTGAGCTCAAATGAAGCACAGTATTTGCCTGACTGACAGACGTCCATGTTAATCACACATGCTTCAGTGAGCTCTAATAAACCTCAGTCTTAAAGGGAGCTGTTAGCACAATAAGTCAAGCAAGTAGCTGCTCATGGACTCAGCCTGTACATGCCCACACAGTCCTGAGAAAAGGTCCAATCAACCTTAAATAAGTAAAATCACCCATGTGTGTTTACTGTCAGCTGGACTGAAACTGTGCAGCGATGGAGGTGTAAGGAACGACCAATTATTGGCCGGGCTGATTGTCATGTTTCATGTCTCTGCTAGCCTCTAGGCTAATTTATGCAATGTAAAATGTCATGGGCTTGTGCTAATAACGTTAGCATGTTGTATTTGTGGGTAAAAGTTGTCAAGCAAAAGACAATTGTTTTGTCTGTGAACCTTGTGAGTTATAATGGAGACGATTGTGCACATTTGTTTAATGTTGTCTCCGATATTAAGCCAGGTTTTATATGTGTTAGTTGAATCAATCAACTTGACTTGACTTCACAGAAACTCCACAAAGTGGCATAGACACCACACTGCCAACTAGTGTTTTGGAGGTACAATTACAGAGAGTAGGCAGGATGAAATACATGTCAAGAAGCTGGTAAAAGAGCAATGTCTCTTTTGCAACATTTTATTAAACAGTGGATCCTTAAAGGCATTAAAGCAAAATTTGTGTTGGAATTGTGGACTTTCATGTTCACTGCAAATGTCTATTGGTTCAAAATATCTGTTGTGTGCCTCTTTGATTATTAATAATCTGTATCAGAATCAGCCCTAAAGAAAAAAAACCTATTAGTTAAAGGGATAGTGCACCCAAAAGTGAAAATTCAGCCATTATCTACTCACCCATATGCCGACGGAGGCTCTGGTGAAGTTTTAGAGTCCTCACATCCCTTGCAGAGATCGGCGGGGGGAGCGGCTAGCACACCTAATGGCAGACGGCGCCCCAGACTAACGTCCAAGAACACAAAATTGAATCCACAAAATCTCCAACATGCTCATCCATAGTGATCCAAGTGTGCTGAAGCCCCGACATAAAAAGGTGTTTCGAAAAACATCATATGAACTCTGTTTTTAGCCTCACTGTCACGGTCTTTTAGCAAAGGACAGCCCAACATGTCTGAAGACTTTGAAATTGAGGAGGAACAGCATTTCTTTGTTNTGCAGCACACTTGGATCACTATGGATGAGCATGTTGGAGATATTTTGTGGATTCAATTTGTGTTCTTGGACGTTAGTCTGGAGCGCCGTCTGCCATTAGGTGTGCTAGCCGCTCCCCCCGCCGATCTCCGCAAGGGATGTGAGGACTCTAAAACTTCACCAGGGCCTCCATCGGCATATGGGTGAGTAGATAATGGCTGAATTTTCATTTTTGGGTGCACTATCCCTTATCCCTATAAAGACCTACCTCATCATCCAAGGGGATCTCCTCTTCCTCTGCTTCCTCCTCTGGGACAACCTCGTCCACNACCA
The DNA here is from genome assembly GCF_006386435.1 of Epinephelus moara. Taxonomy (NCBI): domain Eukaryota; kingdom Metazoa; phylum Chordata; class Actinopteri; order Perciformes; family Serranidae; genus Epinephelus; species Epinephelus moara. The sequence goes on from NC_065514.1 coordinate 1,235,197, forward strand.
GGGCCTCCATCGGCATATGGGTGAGTAGATAATGGCTGAATTTTCATTTTTGGGTGCACTATCCCTTTAATCCCTATAAAGGCCTACCTCATCATCCAAGGGGATCTCCTCTTCCTCTGCTTCCTCCTCTGGGACAACCTCGTCCACATTTTCTTCTGGTTGGCTGGTCGGAGCGTCCTCTGCATCTGGATCTTCTGCTGCTGCTTCCTCAGTCTCAGGGTCAGGAGCAGAGTCGAGTTCAAGTGTGGCTGCTGGCTGAAGATTTGCTGAAGCAATCATGTCGAACGCAGCCTCGGGAGTGTCAGCAGGTAGCACGGGTGCTGCTGCAGAAATCATGTCAAACGCTGCCTCGGGATTGTCAACAGGTGGTAAGGTGGCTGCTGCAGAAATCATATCGAAGGCTGCCTCGGGATTGTCAACAGGTGGTAAGGTGGCTGCTGCAGAAATCATGTCGAACGCTGCCTCTGGAGTGTCGGCAGGTGGCACACTGGCTGCAGCAGCGATCATGTCGAATGCTGCCTCGGGAGTGTCGGCAGGCGGCACAGCTGCAGCAGCGATCATGTCGAATGCTGCTTCTGGAGTGTCAGCGACAGGCGGCAAGAAGCTGAGGTCTGGTAAAGGCTGCAGGGTGACTGGAGCGGGCACCTCCACCTGAACAATGAGGGAAGATATGGAGTCAAAGTCAGGGACTGTTATTTAATTTTCAACTGCAAATTAAAGGAGAACAAGAAGCTGAACCTGTGTGTGAGGAGGTGCATGTGGTGACTAACTCAATTAGTTGGAGGGAGTTCAAACAACAAATTAATTCCTGACACCTCAAACAAGCACTAGAGAAATTTTGGACCGCAAATTGGTACGTGTACTCCTATTTTCTGGTCTTGTCAGCAGTTTAATACGTTTTGGCAGGATGTGTTTGATATGTAATGCTGAATCAGATCATCAGATCAGACTTTGTAGACAATACATTTACACCACGGAGAGGGAGACGTGCACAGACCCCATCCACGTCTACACAAATGTGCAGCAGATTTAGGAAATAAAACAGAAACCTGAAACAGAATAAACTGTTTTAAACTGAAATCAAAAGTCTGTGCAAATCTTCCTTTGAGTGGTTTCAAAAAAGGGAAGTGGTATTTTTAGCACTGAGACTAAGCTCCGTCTTTAAAAATACTTGCAACACTTTCTCATTGCCAAATGTACGCCAGAGACTGGAGCCAAGAACTGTGGCACTAATTACTGCCAACAGTGTTCGGTCAGCTCTGTTGTAGTGTCGGTGAAAGAATGTGAACGGCACAGTGAGCAGGAACAAACCGAGTGTAGTGTAGTGTTGTAATGCAGCAATTAACTCAGCAGAAACACTCTTACTTTCCTGCTGTAGATTCAAAATGGTCAGAGCTTTATATTGAAATTTTTCTGTTGTGTCCTTTGCAAATTATCAGTGGCATTTTTATATTTCTTTCCTTGTTTTTAAAGTTTAATTTTCATTGGAAAAAAACAAATAACACCACAAGACAAGGACTATATGTTGAGTAAATGAGCAGCAATTTAGAAACCTACATGATGTAATTTTTTGGTCAATTAGGAGGCGATCTTATGAGTTTAAATATTTGGAAATACATAGCTAAAAGTTAAAAGAGTCAGCGTTCTGTGAAATGTGCTTATTTATTTTCTTGTTGACAGTTGACGATGAGAAGATCAACAACACTCTGATGCTCAAGCCAAACCGTCTACCTCTACCCGTGGGACGGCAACCTCGCTCAACTGTTGCGGCTCACACACGTGTGTGGCGTTCACACACATAAGCCCTTTTTAGACAGCAGTTGTGCAAATTTGCAGGAAAGCCCAATCAGTCTTTTTTCAGCATTGGCAGTATAAAAACAAAATCGGGGAGTGCAGCAAAATGCCGCCTACCTACTTTTGTTTATACAGAATGTGCCTTTTTCGGGGCAATGGGGGGCGTGAGCAAGTAACAAAACGTGTAGCTCAGCGTGTGACGTAAACAGTGACGTGGGAGGGAAGCCGCGGCTGGTCAGTCCTTCGGCGATTCTCTCGTAAGTCGGCCCGTTCTTCACCGTCCCCGTCATCTGACGGTTAATGGCCTCTTCGTTTGCGAGGACAAGGAGGGCGCGCAATTCCTTGTCTCCCCAGTTGCTCATCTTTACAGTGTCTGTCAGGTTTGTGTTTCCCTCTTGCTACTAGCTGCTCGCTAATTCCTGCTATCAGCTGTTTCCTGTTTATCCACCTCCAGTGGGTCGCACGTGCAGCGTCATCAACAGCTCCTCCCACAAGTCATCAACAGCCCCTCCTGTGGCAGAAGGGCGCCTCTGTCTGTTTAAACTAAAAGGGTTCCGCCAATATGTCTACCCTACGAGGCGGAAAATTGGGCACCTCGGATCAACTCGCCAATCCGGCTCTGTGTGTCTAAATGCTCACAGCTTGCTGGCAAAACAACCCAACATTCGCCGAAATTCTGGCAGTGTAAAAGGGGCTACAGACAGTGTTGTTGTTGCAACACTGCTGCAGCCAGCTGCTGTATTTCTAGTTCTTGTAATCTTTGGAAGGAGCCAAGCTAGCTGTTTCCACCTGTTTCCGGTCTTTAAGCTAAGCTAACAGTCTCCTTACTCTAGATTCATATTTAACGGACAGATATGAGAGTGGTATCAACGTTCTCATCTAACTCTCTGCAAGATTGCAAATGAGTGTATTTCCCAAAATGCTGAACTGTTCCTTTAAATGTGAGTAGTGGCTCTAAACAAACGTACCTGCGGAGGTTCAGCAGGCTTCTCCTCTAGTGCTGCTGAGATCTGACAACAAAAATGACACATTTATCACAGGATGTACTGAAAGACACTTGTATTGAACAGAAAATATATTTATAGTTTGATACAGTAGCCTCGAAAATCCATCTCACCTTCAAGGCCAGCTCCTCTTTGTTGTACCCCAGCAGTTCCAGGTACTTGCTGCGGATGTCAGTTTCAAAATTAGCCTGAAAACACAAACAGTCACACAAACAGTTTAAATGATGACAGCATTATTTTCCAAGAGAAAAACAAATTTGTTTCTGGATTTAATACCTTGAGGAAAGACCATAGAGTCTTTTCAAATTCATTCTCAGCTACATCGATCTTTTCCTGGCAGAAATCCACGAAGCTGCCTGCGCTCAGCGTGGCCTGCAGCTGATCGGAGCGCTTCAGAAAGGCCGTTTCTGTGACAACCTGGCTGATATGTACAACGGGTGCAGTGGGCTGCTGAGGCTGCTGCGGGTTCAGCTTTGTGTTCTCCAAAGATAACAGCTTCCCACCAAACTAGGAGTGAACAGGAGCCAGAAGAATGTGAGTGTTGGTGAAAACAACCAAGCTCCATCCTGGATATCATGGAAAGCAAAAAAGCAGGACTCACAGCAAACGAGGCTCCGACAGGCCTGCGGATCCACTTGGGGGGCTTCTTCAGGGGGTTGACTGTAGCTGGTGGGGCGGGAGTCTGCGGCAGCTGCAGTGGGGGTAAAGTTTGTCCCGTCCCAAAAGGATCCATGTTCCCAAACGAGTTGCTAATCTGTGACAGACACCCAGAGTCCAGTTAGACACAAAGGCACGATGCTTAAGATCCCAGAAATCATAACGTATTGCTGTATGTATGTATTGATATAATGTGGACAAGTGCAAACCCTATTTTAGGCACCCAAAAAAAATCAATATCAGTTGAAGTGTATGCTATATTTAGCATATTTTCATTGCTTTACCTTGCTGTCAGGCTGTGATTTCTGACAGAGAACTGGAGCCGTTATATCGCTCTCTTCAAAGCCAGACTCCATTGAGAAAAACAGTGATTTAACACTGCTGAACACAGGAGCTGCTGGTCTACTGCTGCTTCCATCAGTTGGTTTATTCGTGTTATTGTGTGACTTTGGTGTTGTAAAGGGTTACTTCAGATTCACCAAAGTCACACAACTTCACAAACAAACTAACTAATCGAGGCAGCAGTAAACCAGCAGCTCCTGTGTTCAGGGAGGTAAAATTACGGCTTTTCTCAATGGAGTCTGGTGACTTTGACCAGAGCACAGATGATAGCTGTCTGGTGGCAAGGTAAAGCAGTGAAAATACTCTACATGTAGTGTACACTTGAACTGATGTTGATTTTTTTAGGTGGCTAAAATGTGTTTTGCTCGTCCACAACAGTAGATTAGTAGCTTCTGTGGTTGTACGCCTGCATGCTTCTCCAAACTGGGGATGTGCCGACAGACATCTACTGTAGGTAACACACTGACTATGGATGAGTACAAAATCTTGTTGCTGATCAGTTCAAACCACCAGCTGAACATTTCTCAAAGTTGGAAACACACATCCACATTTTTGAGTTCATACGACCTGACAACAACACATCCACCACAGATTAGACAGACGATCTCTGTTGCTAAGTTACGCTTGCTGTTAACTACCTTACTGTGTGTTGCAGCAGCAGTTTGAAGATGCTGAACTTAGTGCGGTGATCTAGGTTGAGTTATTAACATTATTTGCATCCTTTTTTTAAGATTATTTTTTCTGGCTTTGTGCCTTTGTTGGATAGGATGCTCTGGGCGTAGGGGGGTGGGGGCATTGCCTTCATATATGGGATGCCTGTTCTACCCACTTATCCACCAAGCACCCAATTATTTGCATTCTTATGAAAAATAAAGTCACAAAACCAGTTCATTTTTGCTTTGTTGGTCTGGAATCTGATTTATCAACTGATAAAATAAAATAAAATGAAATGAAACAATATAATATAATATAATATATCAGAAATACTTTATTGATCCCCAAAGTGGAAATTGTGATTTGTTGCAGTCACTCTGATGTGAAGAACAGAGCATTATGAGAAGTAAGAATAAGAGTATGAAATAGAAGTGTAAAAATATAAAGCTATAAAATAAAAATTAAAATGTGCATTAAAAACAATGCTGCAGTGTTTAACACTAGTACTTAAAAAAATATAAAAAATATAAAAAGTCATAGACAGTTTCATAATCATAAAATCAAATATATTAAATATTAAAAATAAAATATATATCGTCACTGTGCTGACGCTTTAAGTGTGAAAATTAGAACAAGTATAAAGAAAGCCTAAGTTGGCAAAAAAAAATTTAAAAAAAGAAACTATTAGAAGCAACTGCAACAGGCTGCATGCACAGTCGGCACGTGCACTAATAAATATTAAATTAATAATTAAATTCTAAAATAGCTTGTTACACAATGTTAAGATCATGTCACGGAAATCTGGACTGTTTTTAATGATGAAACAAACAAACTAAATGAGTTTCAAGTTTTTACACTGGGTGTTCAGGAAGAACAAAAATTTGATGCTGTTCGGACATTCTATAATTATTGACATGTACTATAAAACACAAATAACAACACATCCTGACCAGTCACTGCATGACTGTTATGACAGATAGGTGACAAGCTGACTCCAGAGCTGTGCTGAACAACTGATATAATCAAAGACAGCCAGCTGCTGTATAAATAATGGCCGATGTTCGTCAGCTGCTGCAGAACAAAGTCTCTAATTTCCTTTCAGCTCTGCAGCCCGTCACTTTGTGCTACGTTATAAAACTGCTCAGATACTTAATAACATGCAGGCCATCAAAAGACGATCACAAGCAGCAGATTTCCACCTACACAGCGCTGTGCTGACAGAACGTTAAAGACAAAACAACAGTCGGAGCACCTCCTCGTTGCTCAAACACACACGGTCAATACTGCAGCCTGCAATCTGTTGATTTACATATTCTATGTTTTGTAGTGTATCTAGAAAATAATCACGCAGCGCAGCATCTTTCACAGCACACACTCATGTTTCTGCCTCAGGTGATTCAATCTCACCTGGTCAGCGTGTCTCTGGCTCTGCGCCTGGTTCGTTCCTCCCATGATGGAATAGATGTCGATGTGTCCATCAAAGCTGGCGGCCGACAGCACCGCAGGGTTCCTGGGGCACCACTGGATGTCAAAGCACCACTGACTGCTGGTGGGCAACTCGTACAGCACCTGAACATTCATCATTAATTTAAATCAGAGGAACAAAACAGAACATTTTTTTCTGTACTTTGGTTACGTTAATAAAACATGTATGGTAAACATTTACCTCCGCTGTGTTTGGATTCCAGCACAGGATCCGGTTGTCCTTCCCGCAGCTCAGGAGCAGCTCGGGGTCAGCCAAGCTCCAGGCGATGGCCAGGATACCCCTGCATACAGACAACAGTACAGATATGTCTTAGGAGATAACACTGGCACTATTATATACTTTTCTTATTGCTAACAAATCTGATGAAAAGACCAAAAACAACAATCTGTGAGTCTGTCTCTTAATACTTTCTGACCTCCCTCATTTTTCTGTGGCTCTCAGCTTCATGACCACTGTTCCTACTGAAGATGTAAATCTTTTAAAACAGGTCACAAATAAAGAGTTTCATCACAAAAACAAGGCTGAATAATTTCCTTTTAACATCTGGACACTGTCTTTGTACAAAAAGTCCCTGCATCTGTTGGGGACTATTTTCAGCAGCAGATGTATCCACATTTTGTGCTCCAGTATTTGTGGCAGCAGGACGGAGTATGTGGGACTGAGTCAAAATAAACTACAGTGTGTGTGTTCATGTGCAACAGTGTGACTCATTGACGTGTTTGTAATAGTTTTTGGACGACAACTGAGCTCCTCAGCTGGCACAGAGGAAGAAGACCGTTGGAAGGATCAATTCACTGCTGGCTTTGGTCTTTTCATGAGTAAGAAAATGATCAAATTTAACCAAAGAAAATGAGAGAGTGCTTTTTGAAGCTTTGCTACACAACTATCAAATCAACTTTCCTCAGCTTAACTGCTATTTTGCCATGAGGGAAACTCACAGATCTGTAACTTGAAATCTGCACAAAAATGGACAGGTGGAGGACACTTGTTGTAGCTCTGATTGAGGGTGAGAGGCTGTTCCCAAATCGCACATAGCACACAGGGAAACAGAGATTTGTGTGGACACATGAGACCCTCAGAGAGAGGAGGAATCACAGGGAGTCACACCAGCTGGTCCAGGAGCTCCGCCCTGATGATGGTTGGTTTAAGGCTTATTTTAGGATGAGTTGTGTGAATCATCGGGCTGAGTTATGGTTGGTAACATGTTGGAAAGTAGCTGAGGTGAAAATTTGTCTTGCAGTTTGCTTTGGACAACATTCAAAGCGAGCTAACTTAGCTTCACACAAACCACGTACACTACACCACAAAAGGCCCATCTCTCAGGTCATCTGATTGGACTATAGGATAAAAAAGGCGATGATGTTGGGCGCTTTTCTGCTCTGAGTCGAAGTTATTTAACTCAAGGTGTTCAGGGCACTCCTCCAAAAACATGAGGCCCATAGATCAGGAAAACGTGAGGCGCTCAACATCCCAAAAGCAGCGAGCAAAACGCTTCACTCTCATTGAAATTTCTTACAAAAACACACTCTGTCTGATTGGGGCCTTGTGCTACTTTGGCTCCAAAGTGAAAATGTGTGTTTACCGTGTGTGGTTCTCTAAAATCTTGAGAGGAGAGGTAGCAAAACGTAAATCCCACATCTGGATGACTGGCATCCGGTCGTCCTCTGAGGAAATGACCAGCTGAGTGGCCACCTCTGGGTTCCAAGCCAGCCCGGAGCAGTGCATCTGAAAACAAAGACACGCACACAAATGCTGAGTCGACGGCACCAAAAGGATTGTGGCAATTTCCTTTTGTCCGAGACTTCGTCTGAGAGCAGCAGGAGGAACGTACTCTGTTGCTGTGGTCGCTGACTTTAATAATGAGGTCATTCTTGCGGAGGTCCCACACTGAGGCTCTGCCGCTCGGGCTGGCGGAGGCCAGGATGTGTTGGACCTGTCTGTTCCACGACACACAGCTGATGTCCTCCAGAGGCTTCAGGACAAAAACACAAGCTCTTTTTGTCATTATATGATCAGTACAAGATACAAATGTTATTTACATGCATGAGAAGATACAGATTGTGGTGACATCTGACAAAATGATACGGAAACTTCAAATTTTGACAGCGGAGATGACGCAGTATTCATTTAAAGGAATCATTTATATTTACACATTATAGAAGAAAACAAATGTTAATTTCAGTTCATAGAATAAAAATAAATACCTGAGTTTTAGGTCCTGGTGTCATTGGAGAGCCAAAGTTATTCATGTCCCAGATATAGATTTCAGACTCATTCCCACCTGATGCAACCAGGTTCGTCTGCAGCAGAGAGACAAAAAATAAAATCAGTAACTGCACAAGACAATAAAATATTAAAAAAAGCAAACCAACAAAAACAGAACAAACTCACAAAAAGATGATTAAAACTCCATAGAATAAAAAAAGCAAATAAATAAATAAAACAGAATAAAAATGAACAGGAGAGATAAAAGATTAAAACCACTGGTTAAAACTTGAAAACAAGAATTGTAATGTTACTCCACATTAAAAGATAGATCTTTATTTTACGTTTAAAAATACCATTCAATACGATATTAAATTCACCGACACTGGAGTCAAACGCATCTTACCTGGAACGGGTTGACATCGAGCGCTCTCACAGGCCCCGTGTGTTTGTCGCTCTCAGCAATGATCACGTTGGTCTCTCCCGCCATGATCTTTGCAGGGTCGTACAGGATGACGTTGCCGTTCTCCCCTCCTGCGACCAGGACCCCAGACGGGTGACCCTGGGAATCCATCCCAAAGGGACCCCACACCAGTTTGTGGTATCTGTTGGAAGGAAGGGGAACAAAACGTGTGTGATGAACAGCTGCACTTAAAAAGGGGGGAAAGAGTCAACAACATGTGGTGTTGTCGGCAGCTTTCTGTACCTGTGAGAGGAGGAGAGGCTGCCGCATGACTTCATGTCCAGAGACGGCTCCGTCAAGTCCAGCTCAAAAAACTCCAGGGAGGCATTGGTGCTGAAGGAGGCGTCCAGCTGCTGGGCTGATGTTCCTGCACACAGAGAGCACAGGAAGCTTTGGTGCTTGTTGTGTCAGGTAATGCATGATGCTGCCATGTCACAAAGACTTCTACTTGTCAGGCTTCTAAATATTACACATAACAATGATCTAAAAAGTCAACTAAGGAGTTAAAACTTTCTCGGCAGAGTGTGAAGAGTAACACACATTTATCAGGACACACACTCCTCACTGCAGCAAGTCTTCACATGATTGATATGAGATGATCAGAGACCCTGCGTCGGCCATATTGTTCATTCTTTTAAAGAAACCCGTTCACTTTTTCTCTTACACATGATCTGGCAAAAACATGAGTAATAATAATGTTTAAAAAGTCAGTTTTATTTACAGAGTTTAGAGTTGGATTTTAACTTTAGTGTAATGTATTTTGGGAAAGAACCAACCAGACAAACAGAGCAGGACGGATATTTATTACAAATACTACAAGCAGGTTGTAAAAAAAGCAAGAACCAGGAAATGGCGGAGTAAAGAGTCTCCAACAGTCTCTGAATGGATAGAAATAGTTATGGTAATTTATGTTAAAGAACAACTGACTTTTTCTCTGAGTCATGCTACTAAAAAATGTAAAAAAAAAAAAAATACTGGAAAAAATGGAAATCTTATTTGACTTTAAAGTAATTTTGTTTAGGGAATTTTGCTTCGTCCCCATCAGCATCGAGACATACAGGATGGACTGTGGCTCATGAATGAGTGGAGGATTTATCCCTCCTTAGAGACACCCTGGATTTCCAGGAATCAAGGTCAAGGATCATAAGGACGTTGATGATCTTGAAGGACTATCAAGGACATAAAGGGCCGTTATCCGTCTGTTGTTATTGGTTTTGTCTACTTTTGTTCTTAAAATAATGAAAATAAAGTCTAAAAAAAGTCTGTATTTTAATATCTACTGTAGAAATTAGCCTAAAGTTAACAAAAAAAAAACAAGTGAAGTAGAAAATAAATTCTGCAGCTGGTATAATTCAGAGAAAACATATATTCAGGAGAGTTTAATAACATTTGACAAGTGGAGACAATGAAGACGGATGGAAAGTGAGTGCAAACAAAATCAGTGGCACCTTTATACGTGTTGTTTGCACCCCTGATAAAGAAACAAGTGGTAACACCCTATTTGATGTTCGAATCAAATCCAAATATTAGAGATTAGAGACAAAGACATGCCTCAGGGGGTTTGTGCTCACCTCTAGTTATGTACTGTAGTTTATCTTAAAGGTCCAGTGTGTAAGATTTAGGGGATATAGTGGCCTCTAGCAGTGAGGACTGCAGATTGCAATCAGCTGAAACTTCTCCAGGCAAGAATTCCTTCAGTGTTCAGGAGGATTTTACTACAAGCTGAATCATCCACAGAGGTCTCTTCCTCTCCAAAACAAACAGACCAGGTGATTTAAACCAGTAAAAACACTGAGTAAAGAAGTTTCATGTTACAAATCAGTGTTTCTCCTGCGCTGTTCGGCAACCTTTGTTTTGTGTTTTCCCCTTGCTTTTTTTTCAGCGTGCAGCTAATCCTAATCATTCCTCATCAGCGAGAGTACAAATAAATGGAGGAGGAGTAGTGCTGGTGCCAGTGGGCCAGAAGACTCTGACAATTGCGTGTCTATAAAACGTGGGTAAATAAGTGAGAGTTTGTCTCAGTGCTGTGATATCTGGTTGGCTGTGTTTAATCTTTCTTTATTTTGTGTGTCCCTGCTACAGGCGATCCGGTTCCCTTTCAGAGCTCGTTTTTCATTGGTGGTCCTTTTTCCCCGTTTTCGTTGTAAATAAACGTATTTTAAACTGGCGATTTGTTTTGCTTGCCTTTTTCTCTTTTTGAAAATTCCCACCACTTCACCGAGTTACTCCCCCCTTCCCCTAGACCTCTCGCAGGGACGTAACATCACCTTATGTGTGATTCAGACGTCGAGGAGATTTTACTGGGAGAGAAATCATCCACAGAGGTCTGCTCCTCTCCAAACAAACAGACCAGGTGATTTAAACCCGTAAAAACACTGAATCAGGCAGTTTCACCTTCAAACAAATCAGTGTTTTTCTGATGCTCTCATCATGGATCGGCTGCTAACTATAGTGACTGACGCAACAACACAAATGTCCCTATCTAGAGTCAATGTTTGGTTTGTCCTTTCAGAGCTACTGTAGAAACATGGCAGTGCAACATGGTGATCTCTGTAGACGAGGACCTGCTCCATACGTAGATATAAACGGCTCATTCTAAGATAACGGAAACACAATGATTCTTATTTTCAGGTGATTATACACAAAAGAAAACATACTTCTTATATAGTATTCCATTTCTGTCAATATATCCTCCTAAATCTGACACACTGGACCTTTAAGTCGTACTTAATTACATAAATCACTTTCATTCTTAAGTTAGTGAGTAGAAGTAAATCTGAAGAACTTTTTAAAGCTTATTTTTAATTTAAATGTAAAATTTATCTTGGCTCTGGGCTCCTGCATCTTTGCTATCTTTACATCTAAAAGCACAAGTCTCGGACTTTGTGTTTTCCACTGCAGTGTCACTCATTGTCCATCCTCTCATAATTCCAAATAAACTAAACAAAATGCATTTTCTATTACTGACATTTGCCAAAGGATCAAACAGGCAAACAGGTGAGGTGCATGCTCTGTGACTCAGATTAGTTTAAACAGCTGTATGAATGTATGAAGTCAAAAATTATATAATGTCCTGTCACAACACCAGCAGGGGTGTGCCGGTGTTCGCTGCATGCTCATACCTGTTGCTAGGTAGATGGGGTGGTGCTGAGCAGGGCTCCAGCTCTGGATGGCTGTGCGGTTGATCTCTTTGAGTTTCATCCTGGAACAATAAGTTCACATTTTAAGGGAACATGCAAAAACTCTAATATGTTTCCCTCCATGTGCTCTCTGCAGGAATCACCTCAGATAACAGAGCATATTATTTACATTCAGATGATGTGTTAAAGGACAGGTTCACACCTTTTCACACTCTCATTTTCAAATGTACATTCAGTACATTCGGTTACTGGTTGCTGTGACGTATGTATTAATGTTATGTAACCGCTCCTGCTGTGCATGCAGGCTGTGAAAAGATGCCTTGCTAATGTGACTGCAGCATATGTGTTTAGTGTGACATGTGTGTGTCCCAGACAGTGTTTACTTGCTGGGCCACGTTGGCAGGACAGCAACGCAAAGACGGATTTTGAAAAACAGACACTGGATTTGTCAACACAGATCAAGAAGCAGCTAAAGTTAATACAGCAGGCCTGCAAAACTCAAGCAGTTTGTGTTGAAACTGGTTCAAAGAGGTGTTTAGATGCTCATTTTGGAGGCTGTTGCATTGCATTAATTGAGCGGTGTTTCTATTTTTTAGCATACTCTCATTGATATAAGCAGGGTGGACAAAATACTAGCAACACATCCTCCAAAATGGCTGCACAGTTGAATCAACCTCTCTGAAGCATTAGTGTGAGCCAGGTGTACCTAATAAACTGGTCACTGGGTGTAAGTGAGCCTTTAAAGGTTACAGGAGGCACACAGTCAGTGGTGCAGCCTGCACGTGACAGCTTTATAAACAAGTAATTCAGGTTTTATTCCCACTTTAGTGTGGTGTGTGTCCACCTCTCAGCCCAGTGACTGTAATAAACACAGCAGTCAGAGTTACACACAGAGGCCTACAGCCACTGACACTATTCATCATGTGTGTGTTGCATGTTAAAGCTGTGTTGCTGCAGTGAAAATACAAATAGCATGTAGTTTTTAAGACAGCAGGGAACCAGTCGGTGCTCTTCATTCATAGGTGAAGTCAGGGAGACATAAAGTAGAAGCTAGCATGAAGCTAACAGCTGATGGACACACACACTGTCTGTGAGGAGCCTCAGTAATGAGAGACATTAAAGTCAAACATCAGAAAACAGGCTCCAGTGTGTTGTCACTGTCTGTACCTGCTCTGCTGTAACATGGTACGGCATGTCCTCGAGCCACAGAGGGGATATTACGTTATGTAGCCTGCTAGCTGACTGCACAATATAACAGAGTGAAGACAGTTACAGACACACACACACACACACACATATCTTATTACTCCAACTAAAGCGGCTTACCTTCCCTTTCTTTGCTCCTTCTCACATGAACACACACATAAAATAGGTGACACACACTAACACACTGCTCCGCCGGAACGAGTTCCTCCTTTCGCTTCTGCTTCGGGATTAACGGCTGTAAAAACACAAGAAGGAGGCTACCGGGTCCCGGCTACGGACTCAAGACAGATTTCCACGTCCCCACTGGTCTCCATCAACGTGGCACTAAACAACAGCCTCCTCCTGCCACGAAGAAGAAGAACAGCTTCCGGGGGACGGCTACACCGCTAACCCGGCTAGCATGCTAACTATGCTACGGTAGTTTTACGTAGTCCGGGGCTACGCCTGCTAGCATGCTAACTATGCTAGCGGTAATTATACACTGCTCCACCTACTAGCATGCTAACAACTAGCGTTATATTTTACTACTAAATCTACTCCTAAAAACAATATAACAATAAATAATAATAAAATATAAATTATAAAAAATATGTTAAAATAAAATGAGAGACTTTATAAAGATTCGGTCATCCTTTTTTAAATATACAGGGAAAAGACTCACAAATACTGTATTAAATTTAAAGGGATTAATAGACTCCTTTATTACTTATTTAATTATTTACCTATTATCCTCCTCTCACCAATATGTCCTGTTCTTGTTTCACACCTCTTTTCTACCAAATTATAAATTATTTATTGTTATATTCTTTCAGGCCATTTCTTTTAATTGGTATTTATTTTCCTTTCTTTTCCTCAGATGTTAAGTTGTTGCATCAGTGTCTACTGTAATGAGACTGAGTGTTTCCATATACACTACATATGCATACATAGAAGCTGAACAGTATATAGGGGATGGTCTGTAATCACCTCTTCTAGTATACTGTGTGCTTTGTACATTTTGTCGAAGGGGGCCAAGCCAGATGTTTAGTTCTTGTGGCCATTGTGTGTTGTTTTGTGTTGAAAACTATAATAAAATATTGAGAAAAGATGCTTTACTAAATAGTCTGAAATAACCACATGTATTCTTTACTATTTTGTTGTACTTTTATTCTGTAATTTATACTCCATAAGTTTATTTTTTTGCTTATATTTAATTTGTTTTAATTTTATTCCTTGTAATCATATTTCATGTTTTGATTCAGTGATTTTAATGACTTTTTTTTCATTTTTGATTGACTTTTCCCAGTATTTTTGTAATTTACCTTTCATTAAAAATCCATACACAAACCTTGCATTTATACTGAATATTTATGATTCATTTAAAAGAAAGTTTTAGATACTCAACCTGAGTAAAAGCACCATACAAGAGAAAAATTGCTCTCTTACAAGTCAAAGCCTCAAATCAAAATTGTGCTTCAGTGAAAGTACAGAACAACAAGCAAAATGTACTGCACATTTTAAATGGTTAACCACTCATCTGCAGAAAAACATTACACTAGCTTTAGGCTGATGCAACAATGTGAAAGCCACAGTTTACTGTTGGAGCTGGTTGACACAGTTTTAACTACTTTATATACAGTTTGGGAGCTTAGGCCACTGGTTCCCAACCTAAGGGTCAAACCCCTCCAAAGAGCAGATAAATATGAGGGGCCATTACATGATTAATGGTAAAGAAAAAATAATTTCTGCTGCTCAGATTTACATATTTTGGACTCTAACCTGAGAAGTAACCAGTGACTCCAAATGTTATGTAAAAGAAGTAAGTAAAAAAATACATTATTTCCCTCTGAAATGAAATGAAGCTTAAAAAAGCATCAAATAGAGATGGTCTGTAAAAGTACCTCAGTGTTGTACCTACAACAAAGTACATATTGTGTAAAATAATTTCCCACCACTTCCACCCAACTATGATGTGAAAGGATTAATAGGATGATTTCTGCCTATAGATATGTGATATACACATGAAATAAACAGGGACAGTCTGGTGCTAAATGTACAAAATGTAAGAAAGGGCTGTTAACTTTAGTTCCCCACAAATATCCAGCCCTCTCCTGAACAAAACACGACACACACATCAACTTTGCTTCACAATTTGTATTTATTTGATGATGATAATTTATAATAGAAGCCAAAACAAACCAGTCAGGTGCACTTTGTAGAAGCAGTTGTGTCAAGAATCACCTGAACTCGCTTTCACCTCAGCAGGTCGACCCTGAAAGAATAATGCAGATATTAAAATGAGACGAAAAATCACACAACCACAACTTCTTTAGTTGGGAGGTGAATGCCAGAAACCCTCATTTAGAAGTTCATGAATAATCTTCCCCAGACATATGAATGGGTCAGATGGGTAGTGATTGGTATAATCATTGGGATGGCTATTCACTTCATTATATAACACACTGCAATACATACATGCATCTGAGGTCCATCTGAGGAGTCCCTTTTCTTCAGATGATCTGTAAAAGACGACACATAAGACATTTACCATCAAACCTGTAGGTGGTGAAATGTGTACACCGAATTACTGCATAAAAACAAGCGTTAGGATTGTAGGATGAATGCCGAATTAAAGAGCTACTGCTTATACTTCAGAGAGAGATCATGTTTTGTTATTTTAACAAATGAAACTTTGTCTATACGTGAGTTCAGAATAAACACCCTAATCTTTAACAGGAGTTTGGCGTGGCCCGTCACACTCTGGAACGCGCTGTCTTTTCTTTACCACGTGCTCTCACGGTTGTCGGTTTACCACGTTAAGCAATCTAATTGTGCCGTCTCCGACACTATATAACCAACAACAGTGTTATAACAGGTTTAATTAATAATTTACTCACCTAATTACCGGACATGGACCTCCATGTGCAGAGATACAACTTCAGCTGACGTTACTGGACGAAACCTCGTTTCAGAATCATGCTAAAAACAGAAGAGCGACCTAGCTAGCTACATATACAGACTACATTTATTTAATATGCACAAATGTGCACTTCTTAATACTGGTACATGAAATTTAAATGTTCCTGTCTCAAGCACTTTCCTGAAGACGTCCAGCGTGCTGCTACTTCATTCTGCACCAACCTTCTCCAAGCCTCTTCTTCCTTCATCTGCCTCCTCTTCTGATTGAAAGCTTGACTCTGTGTGCGCTGTCGCCACCTACTGGGTGGGATGAGCTGCTTCTACTTAACTATGAGGAAGGCTGGGGATTCATGCACCCTTCTCCTGTCATTATAAACATTTAATGAAGCCTCCAAGACTCTTAATTACTGGCATTATTTTGTAACATGTATATTTTCAATTACTGTATAATATTTTTTTTATTTCAATCAAAATTGCAGTTCCTAACAGGCCTATAGGCTGACCAGTGACCCAAAAATAAAGCCTCATTCATACAACTTTGATGGCTGACAATGGTTTAAAGGACTCTGTCAGGATATCTTTGGTGGAAATATTCATTTCCTTTTCTTTTTGGGTTTTATTTGAGACTATATTTTGTTCTTTGAGATGAAAAGAGACAGTTCGTTTGTTTTCAAATACAAAACATTTACAAATTTTGATCTAAAAGTGAACTAGGGTTGTCATGCCACCAAATGTTACAGTATACTTCATTTAACATAAAATGGCTGCTGAGATTAGAGTAAGCAAAGATATTTTTTTTCATTAACCCTTTGAAACCTGGAGCGACATCATCTTTCTTGTGCTGCTTTCAGGCGCCGTTCTTGAGTATTCAAACCTTTGAACCCTGAGCAAACTGGTGTAATTTCTTCCAAGAACATGGGGAATAAAGGCAACTTGGTGAGAAATGTTTTACAAGTTGCAATTTAGATTTAGAAAAGTATTTTTAAAAAGCTAAGGACCCTCCCCCCCCAAAAAAAGTATATTTTTTTTTAATTATTTTTCATCCTTTTCTTTTATGTAAATACATTTTAAAATCTTTTTCATTAATTAATTAATTTTTCGTTTTTGTCTTATTTCCTTTCGCTGGTCAGGCTTTCTCTGTTTATGGGTGGGTGGGGTTGTTTTCTCTCCTTATTGGTGCTGTTTGTTTGTTGATGCTCTGTGCATCTTGTTGAATTATCAATAAAAATACCTTGTTTAAAAATAAAAGCTAAGGGAAAAAAACAAAACAAAAAAAGCTGAGGGAAAACTATATCTATAGTTATCATTATTACATATTTAAAATTATGTTACAGAATTATAATTTTTAAGCTCTTTTTCAAGGTCATTTGTTTGTTTGTTTTCAACTGTCTTTTCTTTTACTAATTTTCTTGTTTTTAATTTTCTCTATACTAAAAGGCAACTTGGTAAGAAATGTTTTACAAATTGCAAAAAAATAATAGATTTAGAAAATTAGTTTTTAAAAGCTAGGGGAAAAACAACAAAAAAGCTGTGAAAAAACTATGTTTGTAATTATCATTATTACATATTTAAAATTATAATTTAAGCTCTTTTTCTGGGTCATTTCCTTGTGTGTTTGTTTTTAAGTCTCTTTTTTTTTTAATTTCTTGTTTGTAATTTTCCCTAAAAAAAAACTATATTATAATTCTCATTATCACATACTTAAGCTCTTTTTCTGGGTCATTTCCTTGTTTTTTTTTTTTTTTTTTTTTTTAAAGAGATGAAATCAAACAAAGATTTTTTTCTTATTTTTAATTTTCTCTTTAATTATTTCTTGCTGGTTTTTTGGGGTCATTTCCTTTTTTCATTGCTCATCGTCTTCTCCTTCCTGTGTTTTTTAAAGAAACCAAGTCAATTTGCTCAGGTTTTAAGGGGTTAAAGAGAAGTGGAACTAGACCATCCATTCAGGACGCAGTGAAGGAGCAAAACAAAACGTCAGCATTTTCTGTCGGCTCTTTAAAACCAATTAAGACCTCATCTTAAAGATTAATGAATGTGACTCCTTTTAAGACTTGAAGGATCTGAAGGAACTCCATGTCGGAAAGGGCTGTCTGAGCAGCAGGGTAAAGCCTTGAAAATATTAGAATTTTTTTTTTAAGTCGCTAAAATGTGTATTGCTGCTGCCCCCGTCCACATCAGTACATTGCTTAGCTTCTGTTGTGACTGCTTCTCCCAGCTTGAGGCATGCTGACCGCCATCTACTGTAGGCAATACGCTAATTATGGATATGTACCTCACACAACCCCACTTAAAAAATCCAAACCATACCTTTAAGTGATGCCAGGAAGACAACAAACAATACAACGTTTGAACATGCCAAAGTAAACATTATTATTTACTCCTGTGTCTTCCTGCTATAAGATGTGAAAATGTGCGTTAGCTTCCTTACTAGCGCTTCATTTGTGTCCCTCTGACATCACACCAGCCTCGGACACATCACTTAACTATAATTAGATCTGTGTTACGTTAACCTGCTCTCATCTACTCAGGAACATCACTTAACGAGTCGCGTTGGTCTCAGTTGTTTTTCCATTCATGGTGTTTTAATGTACAGTAAGCATGTGACTGATAACAAAACAGCACCAGAGGAAACGTCGACCTCCGCCCAACCAGCCGTGTTCCACCTACTCTGAGCAGTGCTGTGTGTGTGTGTGTGTGTGTGTGTGTGTGTGTGTGTGTGTGTGTGTGCGCGCGCATAATGCATTATGTGTTTGCATTCATCTTACAATTAATTTGCTTTTAGGTGTGAACCTAAATTTGCCTCTACTCATTTTTCATTGAAACAATTTAGCCTAGCGTTGGTTAATAATAATTAACAGTTTGCAGCACTATAAGCCACACAGTTATTAGCGCTCACAATGATTACAAATACTTGTCAAAATAAATATCAAAAGATACACGTTCTGTTTGTCTACCGTAAGCACAGATGATTACATAAAAATTACAGCCATTGCTTTGTCAAAAAGGGAGAAAGAACAAAAGGGAACAGAATAAAATGGAAGAACAAAAGTTGGAGAACAGATTTCATGGGGCCCTTGGAGGGAAAGTAAAGTGAAGAAATGTTAAAATCCCTGTTCAGCGCTCAGCTCAGAGTCATTTCTGTCCATCGCAGCCAGGTGAACAAATGTGAGAACAGCTCTAAAGTCCACCAGAGGCGTCGTGCTCTGTCCATTTGTCCTTCAGTTTGCAAACGTCTGTTCCATGTTTATTATCCCAGCTGGTCTTAGCTTTCCCCAGGCAGGGGAGTCTACTTTCAGGCCATTGTTCTGCCTTTTGTCGAGGGAGACAACCTGTTTCCCTGCAGGAGAGAAACCCCGGGGGTCCGAGACAGAGTGCAGAGTAATCCATGCCTCTCGGCCCCCGCAGCTGGGTTCAGGTTAGAGGGTGGAGGGAGCCAGAGAGCTCGGCCTAGCAGTTGATGGAGGCACAGTCTGCTTTGGCTTTCCCCGCCGAGCTGATTATCCTCATGAGGCAGTGTCCGAACTCCTCCAGGATCATCCTCTCTGCTTCCACCTGAGGCTGGTGAGTCTGTTCGGCCTTTTTGGCCTGTTCCAGCAGACACTCGCACGTCGCTTCAAGCACCTCCTTTGTGACAAACGTGTACGGCAGCCTGCAGGGGACAGGAAAAGAGAGACAAGTTAGAAAACACATCATCCTTCATGTCATCAGCGGGCCCTCAATCAGATGTTAGTCATTTAGTGTTAAATTTGTCTCCAATATTTTTTAGTCTTAGGCCTGTGTCAAATGTCCTCAGTTTATAATCATATTAAGTCAACCTCATCCTGTTTCTGTAAGTCAAGGTTTGGTTGACTAAAAGTCCGGACATTTTAGTCTAATCTCAGGCTGCTGTCAGCCCTAGAGTGGTCTCCTTTGAATCAGGGACTCATGTTGTTCCAAAGTTGTATAACTGCCTAGAGTTGGTTCATGTTCTCACGGCAGCATTTACAAGCGGACCAGATCAAATGCCTTGTGTGAGAAAGCTGCTCTTGATTGGTCAGAATTTCCATGTGGGAAAAATCCAGGAAGTAAAGCAAACGTTGAAGAAGAGTACACTTGCAAGATAAATGTGACACTTTCTAATGTCACAATGGAGGGACAACTACGCAGGTTGATTTTAGCGCTGCTCATCGTGGACTATATTGCTGTCATTGTTCATTTTAGTCAAACCATACAGTTTGAAAACGAGGCGCGGCTCCAACTAGAAAACAATGTTTTGATGCATTGGATGTGCTGAATGTGCATATTAAGGCAGTACAGGAGGAGGTGCACATTAATAATCCTCCAGGACTGTAACATGCTCATGTTTAACCCAAACAATGTGTCATGTGACTGCAGTTGCTTCACATCCAGGTCGGAACACCTTCTCACCACAAACCAACCGCACCAGAGTTCCTTTGGAACCGGACTGAGACCACCTCTTCAAGAAGGTCTCAGTCTGGTTGTTTTGGTGCACACCTGAGTGTGATTGCTGTGTTCAATTTAGAGTCACCAATTAACCTGCATGTCTTTGGACTGTGGGAGGAAACCGGAGTACCTGGAGAACCCCGTGCCTAAGGGCTCCCCCACCCCAGGTTCAAACCAGGAACCCACTTTCTGTGAAACAGCAATGCTAACCACTGGTTTTTCCATGTCGCATGGAATGCATTACACATTGCTGCGTACCTCAGGGTACAGCTGCCGCGCCCTTAAAAACAGGCGCTTGGGAACACGTGTGCACCACTTTGGCATACCTCTGGCTTTATAGCATGGCCTCACAATGGATTTGAGGGCACAAAAACGCGACATGTGTCTGGGCCGTAAAAATGCAGCTTCTAAAAAAGCAGTGCATTGGTTTGATTTATTTTCGGAGCCTCATTTTAACAAAATGGACCCAAACATCATCCTGTTTATTTCTACTAAGCCCTGTTTTTGTCACTCTTAACTTTAACTTATGTACGTTCCTCCAAGTTCTTTCGACTGAGCTCATGGTGCGTTGCTGCTGTAGTCATGATATGCAGCACAAGACAAAGAACTGCAGCACTGGGAGAGGAAAAAACAACCCACAAAAAATTATTTGTGTCTTCTTCTTTGTCAAAGATATTAATGTAAATTACATTTAAGTCTTGTCGTTTTTCGTTAACAGTTATAGATTGCATTTAATGACGGTGCCGTGTCGTCACAATCATAGAAAAAAAGGTCGCTGCCGAACATATTTAATCATAGTTTTTGTTAACAGCATTAACACTGTTGCACACAGACTAAACTCAGAATTCATCAAAGGACTCTGAGTTATAACCCCAATAACAATCATGTAATTGTTCCTCAGCTGCTCCTGTAACTTGTTGTAATTGAGATAAGTGTCACAGTACCTCCCGCCTCCACTTGAAATAACGGGCGTCGTCCTCATGAGCAGGTCTGAGATCTGTGACGACAGCTTGGTCTTCGCTGCAGTTTGCTGCTGTACTCTCACTTCTGCTGCGTCTGCCAAGTGCATCAGCGTCTTCCTCTCTGGACTCTCCTCAAAGTTCTTGCAGCCGATGCACTTACAGATGGACGAGCACATGATCTTCGCCTTCGAGGTGAAACAAAGGAAACATAAACAACAGTTAGAGAGCCACAAACAAAACAAGGGTTTCACAGTTACATTAAAACAGCTCCTGCGAACGCTGCGGCGAGGGCAGACCCACCTCGTAACACTCGCAGTAGTTCTTCAGGCAGCCTGAGCGTTTGCAGTTGCAGCCTTTGCTGTGTCGACGGTCCGACTCGCCCTCTTTGCCTTTACCGATTTTAGGTTTGAAGGCCTCCGGGTTCCGGTCCAGACACGTCTGTGAAAACACATTTTCACCTTCATTCATCTGTTTGACAGGACGGACACTCGGTCCACTAACACATCTGACAAACTCCTGACTTTACCTTTATAGCTTTGAGACGTTCTGTTTCATGCTCCAGGTTATTGAAGCAGTTATTGCAGTTACAATTATTACAGAACTCTCCGTTTGCAAAGCAGTCACAGTATCTGGGGAAGAAAAACAGAGCTCTGCTTAGTCAAACAGTCGGAATAAGAACATACAGTGGTACCAAAACACAAACTGAAGTAGACCAACATTTCTTGTTAACATTTTTTCCATCAGCAATTAATTATGGAGGATGAAAAATGATGCTATCAATAAATAAATAAATAAATGTATGAATACAAAAATAAATAAACATAGGAATAAATACATGTACAAATAAATACAGGAATAATTTTTTTTTTAAAAAGTATAAAATACAAAAATAAATACACAAAAAAAACTGAAATAAAGAAATACAGGAATACATAAATAAATATGGATATAAATAAATGAAAAAATATATAAATAAAAATAGGTTTAAATAAATACAAAAATAAAAAAAATCTATAAAATAGAGAAATAAAAAGATAAAATACAAAAATAAATGTATAAAAAACAGAAAAAGAAATTAAAAAATACAGAAATAAATAAATAAGAGAATAAATAAATGTATTAAAAAATACTGTAACAAATAAATACGGAAATAAATAAATGAAAAACTGAATGCTGAAATATGGAAATAAATAAATAAAACTAGATAATTAAACAGGACACAAATATCTTAAATTCCTTTCTACATTTTTTTTTACAACTATATTTATTCATTTATTTATTTATTTTTGTTGATGAGGTAGGAGGGTCCTACCCTCTGTCTATAGCAGGAGCTGTTTCAAGTCTGCTGATCCAAACACGCATGGCAGATATTTATTTATCCCCTTTTAAAACCTTATTTATTTCAGCATTTATTTATGCCCATATTTATTTTTGCATGATACTTAACATTTTCCATCCTCCATATTTAACACAGCAACACATACAGTCTTGGCAAACAAACACAACACCTGAAAAGACAATAGTAAACAGGTCTGAGAGACAGTCGTACTTACAGTTTGAGACACTGTGACTTGGTGCAGTTACATGGTTTCCTCGGCCTTGAGGTCGTCTCTGCTGTTGACAAGCTGTGAATGAACGCCATTGAATAATATTAGTTACTTTATTTAAAATCAAATCAGTCCATTAGTGTAGCTTAGTTAGTTCTATGGTCTTCATTTTTAAAATAAACTTAAGTCACAGAATGTAGTTTACAAAGGTTTTTCAAGTAGATAAGAAAACGTTTCCATTAAGCCCAAATTCCTATTTTAGCCCACACTACATTTTTATTCTATTTTGAAGAAAACAAAACAATCAAACACAGGGTTCCTACAGCTTAAGGCAAGTTAAATTTAAGACTTTAAGACTTTTTTAATGCCACTTGAAATGAAATTTAAGACCAACGACACAATCAACACAAATGAAATAAATGAATAAATCTCCAACTCCCTCATTTGATTTGTATGATTGGTGTTTTGTCACGGTGTTCAGACACCACAGTACCTTTGCTTTTAGCATAGGTGTGCACCTGAACACTAGGTTCATTCGAGATGAGCCAGGCCTGCGCAGATTCGATCACCGGCGATCGGCGCACAATGCATGCCGGTTAGTTTTGTGTCCGACTTCATCCCGACTTGCTCTGACGTATTACAAAAGTGGACGGCAATAAAACCGCGAGAGCGAGGCGGCTGCAGTTTTTAGAGCCAGGCGGTGCAGTCGGTGGAGAGCAACTGCAGCTCTCACCTGATCTAACAGCTGATTGGTTCAGATGTTGACTCAACAATATGACTTTTTAGATAAACTTTTCATTTTTGTTGAATTTTAGAGATTAAGATTGTATTTGTCTGATTTGAAGGTTTATTCTGTGAACAGAAAACATGCTGTGTGACTGATGGTGAAGTTTAGTCGTCAGAGACTAAATACATTCATGCCCTGGATTTTTTTTCATCTGAAAATATGAACCTTATAGTCAAGCACTGTTTATTCAGCCTGTGTAGTTGAGGGGACAGGTCAAACTGATATGATGCTGATTTACAGGAGAGTTCATGTCAAATGGAGGATAAACCATGAACATAAACTACAGATCACCTGTAAAGCATTTTAATAACTTAATCTATCATAATTAAAACAACTGGAGACTGAGAACAAACTGATACATGAGTCTGATCCCTTTTTTAATGAACTGACATCATTCCAGACAGGATGTGAGTGTGTCTGTGACTTCCTGTAGCCTACGGACTGAAGGCTGCTGGAAACTGTCGGGAAACTGTCCGACTTCACTGCGGGTTTTTGTTACCGCCCCCCGCTGCCGCCGCCTGCTCTCGTCTACTTTCCATTGTTTCCAGACGAGGCACAGTTCATCTCGAACGAGCCTATTGTCCGGAGATTTGGTGCTGCTGTCCCGGTTGTTGATATCAGAGATGGGGGTGGAGGCACAGTAGAGATGAGAGTAGAACAGAACCGTGAAATACCTGGTGTTTGCTGACAGTTTGATTTTGAGGCTTTGTGTTTGGTGCTGTGCATGAGGGACTCCACTGCCTTGATTCCCATCGTGCCGAGTTTGAAACATTTCTTGCACAAAATACACCGTGCCTCGTATAAATTGCCTGGTACCGGTTTCAGCCATCCAGAAACATCTTTGTTGGACAGCCAATTTTCATTAAATTTACACTTTCCCACGTGGTCCGACTGCTACATGAACGACGTGCATCTGCTCTGAGAGTCACGGCCGCAAACACATCACTGGCAAATTATTTTTAAAAAATAAATGTTACCTATTATTTTTAGTATAATAGTTTAGACTAATTACAATCATAAAATCCTACTTACCACGTGTTAACATTTTTAAGACTTTTGAAAGATTGATTTAAGACATTTTAATGCCAGTTAAGGCCTTATGTAGATTAATGAATTCAATGCCTTTTAAAACTTTTTAAGGATCCGCGGGAACCCTGCAAACAGTTTTTAAGATAAATGGTTTAGTTGCTCTGTCCCACATGATCCCATAAGAACTGCATTTACGTCCCTCCTTACCCATTGAGTGGCAGTTTGGCCTGAGTCTGGACCCCAGTGGACGCCGGGAAACCAGAGCTGCTGGCGAGGGTCACAAACGGCGTCTGCTGGAGCTACAGGAGAAGCAGGCAACACATCAGAGGACGCTCATTATGGATACCAAAGACCTTTAAAACACACCACATCAAAAACACCACTCACCTGTGTGACATATTGTGCTGGCACGACGGCGTAGCCCACGTTCCCGCCTCCTGGAGCTGGAGCCAGAACGGTGCCTGGAGGGAGGCTGGTGAAGTTGGGCTGGATCTGGGGTAGCGGGGTGGCAGGCATGATCAGGCGTTGCTGGGTCTGTGTGGTGGTTACTACGGCTGCTGATGTCAAGGGCTTCGGTGCCATCTGCAGGGAACACGATCCGTGAATGCAGCTCAGGAGACACTTCACAGTGAAAGCTCAGTTTGAATAAAGATTTACGGAAAGTTACCTGCTTGATGGTCTGTGCTGGGACGATGGGGACAGACATCCTGACTGCTCCTGTGCTCACCACCATGGGTTTAGCTGTGAGACATTAAGAAGAGTAAGCTGCCACAGAAAAGCTCCCACTGGTGTCACCTGGGTTTGTTACACAGCTATAAAAAGGTCACCTGTCTGTATGGAGCTGGTGCTGGGACCGCTGGGCTGCGTCGAGCTGCTCGCTGTGGTTGCTGTGACGAGGCGGACGTAGTGGAACCTGCTACCTGGAACCTGAATCTGCTGCACATTTGGCTGGGTGGCCAGCGGGATGATGGTCTTGAACTGGGAGCCACTGACGCCTCCCACGGCCACAGACTGCACCGGTTTGATACTCTGAAAGATTCAGATACAACAGCAGACAAAGCTTTAGGCATAAATGACGAAACTTTGCAGGAAAATCAACGACAGCAGGAGTCAAGTTAAACCTTAAACTTCAAGTATGTTGTGACAGATTTACAGATAAGTCAAACCTAGTCTCACTTAGCCTGACCTATCTCTACAGTGCTGTGTCAGCGCTGCAGAAAGTACCAATTTCAAAAGTATCTGCACCTTTATACTACGAAACACTCCTTTAAGCGTCCCCACACACTTCACTGTCATCTGTTTCTAGTCCAGAGCAGACACGTCTTACTCCAGCTGACAATAAACCACCTCTGTGCTCTGATCTTACCTGCGTCGTGGTCTGGCTGGTGGCCACCTTGACTGGAGATGCAGACGTGGACTGTTGGACTGTGAGGATCTGCTGGCCAAGTGCTACATTGACAGGGAGCGTCACTGACTTCTGGGAGGCGCTGGAGGTCGGGGAAGCCACAGACACCACAGTCACCTGGCAGGGACAGACAAGGAGAGCGAAGCATGATCAGTCCAGCTACTGACCTGATAGATATTTTAATATTCTCACATGATATTAATGTTCGGCCCAAACATATCAGTGTAACACATGAAGCTGGAGGCCAATATAGTTCTCAAACAATAAAGTATGAATGCTTCATGTGCTGCAGAACCTGAATGAAAAGACTACTGAAATGTAGCCTTAAGAACAACAGACCTTTGTCACAGAGGATATTCTGACTTGGCAAACACAGGTGGATATCATAACATTAATGATGGCTGTACTGCATGTAGGTGTGTCTGCTGCACGGCTCTGGTGTTGTGCATACTGACTGACAGACACACTTTAAGGAACATCGTTAAGGTTATTCATGGCACCTGTGCTTCACCTGCTACAAATTAAAATGTCCTATTGCAATAAACTTTATTAAGCAAACAACATTTCAGTCATCAGACCTTCATCAGTAAAAGAAGAAAGAGCATATCGAAGCATACAGATAACGTCTACTCAGCTGAGGCCAATCAGAGACCGTGAGCTGACATCGCAATCAGTCCCAGTCTGTGTGTGTGGGTCTGCACCATTACCTGCCGGCATACGCCAGCAGTGCGCCGAGTAGGTGGACTCTGTCTGTCCACTCTCTCCATTTGATGCGTATTGCAGCCGGCAGATGAGCCAGATCTGCCGCCAAAGTTTGAGTGGCAGGAGCAGCATATACATCACCACGACCACATGGCTCATACAACCACAAACAAGTCAAGGGAGATTGATAAGACAGAGAACCGATGAATGTCATTCAGACTTACATTGAATCAAATTGTGAACGCCATTGCCACTAACATGGCTTCTGACCTGTAGGCTGATATTGTTGTTTGTTTTGTCTGACAATCACATAGCTGCTGCCGCTGGCTGACACATTACACTCCTGTTAAACTTTCCCAGCACTCGCAGTGACATGTTAAGCAGTGCAACAGCACACTGAAATGAAGCGGATGCTGTGTTTATCCTGTAAGAAGGCACCTCCCACCATCAAATATGATCACTTTTGGCAATAACTGCATCAATATAGACTAATCGACTATTAAAATAATCGGTGACTATTTTAGTAGTCGACTAATCGGTTTGAGTCATTTCTCACAGAAAAGTACTATAAAAGTGCCCAAATACTCTTATTGAAGCTTCTTACGTTCAGATATTGGCAGCTTTACACACTCTCCCGTGACGGTGAACTAAAACCCTTTGGCGTGAGTACGAAACAAGACATTAGATGACAGACCGACATTTAACAACATTTTAACACATTTTTCGATAAAATGATTAGTCGACTAATCTAAGAAATAATCAACAGATTAGTCGACAATGAAAATAATCGTTAGTTGCAGCCTTAATGGATAGTTTCCTCCTGCGCACCTCTCTAAAAGTTTTTGAAGGTGTGTACGAGCTTCCACATTCTAGTTTTACAAGTCTAAATATTTTGAGTTGAAAATGGCAGTGATGGTATTTCTATGCACCTGCAGCTTTAATTTAATTAAACTTAAAAAAGAGGGAAAGACTTCACTGACATAATTATAATCCCTTGTTTGGTAAATGAGGAGCAGTGTGTAGGATTTACCTTGCTGGGAGTCTTGAGGGGTGATATAGCGATCTTTTTGCCGGGAATACTTTGTATTGTTGTGCTGTGGGACTCAGAGAGGTTGATGGTCCTCGGAGGCATCCCCGGGGAATTCTGTGTCAGGACCCGCCCTATGAACACACAGCACAAGATTTCAGAAAATATGGCTTCGTTAAACCTGAAACTGAGTTTAAAACATTTTATAAAATGTGTAGTCTCAACGTAACCAACAAAAATATCAGCAGTGAACAATAATGACACTACAGAGATGCAAATAGACGTACCTGCAATAACAGGAGACACTGACGTCTGAGGACTGAGACCTTTGCTGTTCACGGTTTTTGTGATGATGAACTTGATTGGTGCGGCTGAGGACACTGGTGTCTTCTTAGCAATCTGTGGAGATATTCAGTAAGAGTTGGTGTTCACACATTCACAACTTAAAGAGCGCATACATCTACTGTTTTTAGGTTTTAAGCAAACTTCTGTCACAACAGATAAAAGTCTTCAGTAACAGAAAAGCCTCAGCACAGGTCACAATGTAGTACTTAATATTAAAAGATTATTGTTAGCTTTATTTCATGTTTGATTTTCTCAGGTTTATGCTCTGACAAAATCTATATCATTGCTTTATCTTCATAATTCTGAATTTAACTGACCAGTTTTTGTTTACCATGTGTACAGCACTGTACATGGGTGCATCAAACTATAGATCATTTGTGTTTTATTCAAGCGAGCTCACCATCCTCTGAAAAACTCTGACTCTGCAGCTCATGACATAATTCCATGATTAAAAAATGTAAACAAAAAGGTAGTTAATTGTTAACCAATCTGACTTATTGCTCTCCTAGTACACACAAAAGAGACAGGTAAACACAAGATAGTCAACATTCACATGGTTGGTTTGGTCAGGAGCCACAGAGACAAATCTAGGGAAGCTACAGCGGGTTCACAACAGAGCAGCTTGGCCTGCCCTTCAATATACACCAACAGTCAATCTAAACGACATCCATAACAGACTTTAGAGGCACTTCTGTCTTTTGTTAGGAACATTACCAAACTGAAAATCCACAATTGTTCGTATAGTAAGCTCAAAGTTAGCTCTGACACACTCTCATACCTCACCAGACATGCTATGAGGGGTCACTACACTAACCTTCCCGAATAATCAATCTACCGTTTATCATTTTATGCATTTCACAGTAATCAGTGTGTAGTTACTGCCATGTTGAGGCAGAGGGTACTGTCTGTAGCTCTGGTTGAGGGTGAGAGGCTGTCAGCAGATAAACAGAGATCTGTGTGGGTACATGAGACCCTAAAAAAGAGGCTGGATCATGGGGAGTACCACCAGTTGGTCCAGGAGCTTCTCCTCCATCATGGACGTTTACAGGCATATTTTAGGATGACTCTGGGGCAGTTTGACAACCTGCTGTCTATCTACGGTAGCTAAAACACTTTCTGTGTGATCAGGGCCTAAAGCAAGGTTTAATAAAGACGTAAAGAAGTGAAGCAGGTCCTCATGACTGTTAGATCTTAATGTGCATCAATAACCTATAGTAACCCTTTACTGTGTACTAAGGTGAATGTCCGTGGCTGTTCACACTAGATATTGATGTGCATCAGTGACCTACAGTAACCCTTTACTGCGGACTGACATGATATAAACACGCATGTTCTGTTGTATGAGGTAATCACACAGCGAAGAACACTAACATGAGTATAAAATGTGGCAAACTATAAAATGCTTATGATATTAAATTGTCAAATAATATCAACATCAATGTGAATAAATATTGCATGACAGCACAAATCAGTGTTACCTGTACGGTCTTCAGCTGCTGGGCCTGTAATGTGGTCAGCTGGTTGCCAGCACTCCCGGCCACCGGCTTCAGCTCCGACCTCCCTCCAATAGTCACCACTTTAAACTGCGGCGCTTGAGATTTGGCATCTCCTGAAGTCTGTGAAACGCCAGCCTTGCTGCCTGTGTGGGGCAACTGCAGCACTATGGGCTGCCCTGACTTTCCTATTGCTGTCACCAAAAGTTTTTGTCCTTCCTGCTTGATGACCTGGGGCTGAGTACCTGCAGCCTTCGCCGCCTCTGTGGCTTGAGATGAGGCCACCTTGTTGAGAATGATCTGGTGGTTTGCAGCAGAGATGGTAAACGGAGCCGTGAGCTTCTGTAACCCACTTGTGGAGATACTAGTCCCAGTCAAACTGTCTGTCGTTTTCGTGGTGGCTATGGAAGTAGCCAGGGCTGGTTTGAGGGTAAGAAGGGATGCAGACGTGCTGGAAATTGAGATAGGAAGCTGACTTCCGGAGCTGATGCTGAGCGTGGAATCTGAGGTGGTGGAGGTGGTGAGAGCCTGAGTGTGTTCTGTTGAAGTGGCATCTGCACAGAGGCTCAGGTTTTCTGCAGCTATGGGTGTATCCGTCTCCATCGGGACCGGTGCGTCATCGCTGGGCTCTGACTGGACCGTGGTGCCGTCGGGTTGGGACTGAGGGATGTCCTCTATCGCCTCAGTGTCCATGATCTCATCAGGAAGGAGGCTGTTGAGCTCTGGTGACACCACATCCATGCTTGCAAAGTCTCAGCTCTCTGTTAATCCCAAAAGAATAATGCAGTTAGTCAAAGACATGCACATATAATTCGTAGCTTTTAAAAATGTTAATTATTTTTAATCAGTTAGGTGAAAATATTTTAACCAGATTTCAGAAAAATATGCGCTAACTGAACTAAATGCACCATGATGCCTGATGCACACAACATACATCACAGACACAGGGTTCTCATACATTTTCATGGACAACATTTCCAAACTTTTCCATGCCTTTTCAAGGACCCATAATAAAGATTTTTTTCTTGCCTGACTTGTCCGGCATTTTTTAATCATATCAGATCCAAGCTCTATTTAAACATAATTACAGCTAGCTGGTATACAGGAGAAAATGTCAGTGTCACAAACTGATGCATATTAAAGCTACATTAAAATGCACACAACATATCACAGACACGGGGTTCAAACTTTCCCATGACTTTTCAAGGACCAATAATAAAGATTTTTTTTCCTTGCCCCACTTGCCCAGAGTTTTTCAATCCCCTCCAATTCAAACTCTATTTAAACATAATTCGAGCTAGCTGGCATACGGGAAGGGAGAGACAAACCCAGGGAGAAAATTACTGTAAATATGAAAATATGAAGGCGATGGTGAACAAAACATCGTCACTCATTGATGCATTTTAAAGCGACATTATGTTGACAGCTAAGGAAAATTAATTTGCTGTTATTTCACACTAAGTGGAAGGTTGTATACGGAAGATTATTTATAGTTTCTTACTTTATTAATTTCATTATACACAACAAAATTCAATGACTTTTTCATGTTCTCCATTACTGTGGGAACCCTGCAGACAATGTGTTGATTAATCTACCTACTGTACATTCATATGTATGTGTATATATACATGTATATATGCAATCCCACCTAGAGTGATCCTAACCAGACCTGAATCATCTGATTCTGGCATTGTATACATTTTGAATTTGCACCTTATTGTTTATCTTAGACCAGTGGTACTCAATTTACACCTGCTGACCATTTTTCTATTCACAATTAAAACGAATTAATCCACACAGCCATTTTTTTAGTATGTTGAATGTAAAAGGTGCAAGAAAGCATGAAACAAAAATCAGAATAGAGCTTGCTTAAAAAAACAAAAACAAATAAATAAAAAAAGCCAGGAGGATCCCACAGACCCCCTAAGAGAGGTCTGGGATGAGACGCGAATGTCCTCCAATCCTACAAACACCCCTGTGCAGGGATGCTGCGTCTAGCTTTGCCTCCTTTATTCATTTTACCTGATAAATATTATAAACGTTTTGTTATTAACTGACCCCTGGTCTCCTATCATTTTCCAAAAGCAAGTTGAGTATCCCTAACCTATACTTTCATATTTGCACTCTTCCCATTTTGTATCGCAGGATAAACAGCTATAATTATATTTCAATCATTTACTCATAGTTGTTGCATTCAACTGCAATAAACAAGATGTACAATTCAAAAATACATACTATTAATTTCTGGTGTATTGTTCTACATCACTAACAGAAATGCATCACTGGACAACAGTGCAGTCTGTTTACAAAATGCTTTGCAAGAAAATAAACAAACATGCAGGGCAGGTAAAGCTAGCGAGTTAGCCACATTCACAGCAAAAAAAAAACACCCGGTTTGCTAACTTTATGCAGATACCTGTGTATTAGTTTCAGTAATCACGTGAGGTTTAATCAATGGAGGGGTGCACACGAGTCACGTTTGACACGGCCTGACAGCTGATGCTGGGTTAGCTAGGCCGCAGCGATCATCTCAGGCGGATCTTTGTCCTGCAGCACTCCACTCCCAACATTAATCCACCGAAACGCACATATGAACCCTACCCACCACACACACACACACACACACACACACACACACACACACACACTCACACACACACAGCTAACTGCTCTGATTCTTTCCATGTAAGCGACCGAGACAAACCCTCCTGAGCTGGACTCGTCTGTGTATGCAGACCCGGAGCAGTGGTCCCATCTGGGGCAAAGACTGAGCAAAAAGCGACAAGCTGCTTGCTGGCTGCGTTACTATTTCAGGCCGGGGTTGGATTTCGAAAGATCCGCCATTTTTACCTCGTCATCAACTCTGTTAGCTCCCCGGCTAACACTGAGCTACTGATAAGGAGGGGATGCATTTAATATTATTTACATCCAGCGCAGACACCCACACACAACAAAACACATCAGCTAACACACATCAGAGCTGAGGATCACACTTGCTGGTGACTGTGAGCTATTAGCAAGTAACTAACTCTTTTATCTGCAGACTCTGACAACGTAAACAATGCTAGCCTTCAGTAATTCCTGCTGTCACTTGAGACATCCATATGGATCAGGACATTTTAGGTCCAACAATGCACTTAATATAACTGCACCTATAGATCCACATACCGGCATGTGTAGCCTGTGCTTTGGGGCTGTGAGTCAAGTTAGCGTGGCCTAACCTGTTATTAATGACATACTGTAGTCCTGTTTTGAATCAGTGAAGACACACTATCAAGATCCGTCTCTAAACCAAACAAACGTCAGATACAATATGAGGTTTAAAGCTAATTAAATGCTACATAACCAGCTAGCAGCA
The DNA here is from genome assembly GCF_006386435.1 of Epinephelus moara. Taxonomy (NCBI): domain Eukaryota; kingdom Metazoa; phylum Chordata; class Actinopteri; order Perciformes; family Serranidae; genus Epinephelus; species Epinephelus moara. Next base: position 1,268,144 of record NC_065514.1, read on the forward strand.
AAGGTAACAGCTATTATGTGCTGTTATGATTTCTGACAGCTTACAGGAACAATTAAAGTGCATGAATCGCTTTGCCACCAGATTAAAACAACTTTCAATACGCGTGTTCAGCTAACTTAGCTTTTACTTTTCATCTGCGGACGCATTAAGTTGGCGTCATATTAGCACCAATTTAGCTCTAAACTGTCTCATAGTACACACTAAACTTTCCCTCAGCTAACACAACACTGTAATAGATTAGTTCAAGGTTATATCTTGGTTTCTGTGCTCTACACTGGTGCCCAACCATCGCTATCATCTTCATCATCAGCCTCATCTAGACAGACAGCCCAGCGGGCAGGACAACTGTACTAGCAAACTTGCTGAGCCTGCTAACCTAAGCTAGCTAGCACAACATTATATCTCAACATTAGTACACAGTGTTCAGAGTGAGCGGCTTCCTGCCGGGTGAAGTGTAGCGGGACGTGGAGTGGGTCAACACACAGACACGCTTACCGGAGATTTTTACGTTGGGCGACGTTTCCAGATAAAACGAGGAAAGGAAAAGGCGATTGTTCAAAATACCGCGCCGAGCGCCATTCCTCCCTGACATTTCACAAGTCGACCACGCCCTCCGTGCCATACGTCACCGTGACGTCATTCTTAAAGGCGCAGAACACCTTTACCAACAGAATGATGTTTTATCTGTTGGAATAAAAACATTAAAAACACAATTTTGCCAATTATAAAATAGGTAGAAAATATATTTATCATTTAGAATCGCAAACTAACTCCACAAGAAAGATAAACAAAGCTCTACAAAAAAAAAAATCAAGTACATAGGGCCACCAGTACTAAGAATTACAAAGGGTATAAGTTTCAGAGAATCAACACACAATGACTAATGTCAAAATGTACTAAAGTTAATTAAAAAATAAGAGATACAGTAAATTCTACACAAATAGCGACAAGAAAAATGGTAAACAACAAATTATACCAAAATAAGAAGGGGAAAAAAAGAATAAACAGTGTTTAAGTATCACAAAACTGAAGCATATCTATTCTTTTATATTGTTATTGTTTTTTAAATCAGGGTTGTTTTGTGAAGTGAAGTCACATGTTATTTGAAGACAACAATATGCAGAAAAATATAAAAATAACAGGGCCAATGCTGCTAAATAGAACAAGGATAATATCTTTATTAATGTTCATTATTTGATTTTAATTAAAATACAGTAGATTCATTTTTCTCCCCTTCTAGCAGAATGGGTTTGCAGAGAAATCATTTTACAAACTGGTTAAAACAAATAGTATTACTTGATATATGTGATATATACTACTATCACTATTATTACTACCAATATTAATCAGCCCTAAATAAACATATAGGGAGGATGTGTGTATCTGGCAGTATGGTTTTGTGCACTTATGCATTCAATGGTGTTTCCTGCACATATTTTGTTAAGAGCTACTTTGGCTAGATTTGATACCTGAAATATTAACTCTCAGCATGTGAAAACCTTATCATATATAGCACACTGTAACTGTCAAAATGCTGTTCTTAAAAAAATGTTTTTCGTACATTGTGTACTTCATTATGTTTTGCCTGCAGCCCCAGAAAACATCTTTAATTACACACAAACGTTAAGCATCAACTTCATTCTTTTATTCTGCACCAGGGACTGGGGAAACACAGTTTTATTTCTCTGTGTACTTTACTGTATATATACATATGGAGGACAGTAAAGTATCTCTCAACTCCTTTCTTATATGCATAGAAATAATAAGATATTTAAACACAGTTTGGGGACCCTCTGCAAAGAAGGGCTGGAGCCATGGGGCAGTGTCAGCTTTGCCCTGTTGGTGATCTAGTCTTGGATGAGAACAGCTAAATAGATGGCAGGAATCACTGATGGAATGTAAGTAAGTACATTTACTCAAGTATGGGCTTAAATACAATTTTAAGGTACTTGTACTTTACTTGAGTATTTCCATTTTATGCTGCTTTATCATTTTTCCTTCTATATTTTGGAGACAAATATTCTACTTTTTACACCACTACATTTATTCAACAGCTTTAGTTACTTTGCAGAGTTGGATCATTAAATACAAGATGTAACTCAACTAATAAATTATGATGTATTATTATATAGGTTAAAATACCAAGTAGTATATAAAGTAAAATTAGCCCCACATTAAACAGCTGAAACATTAAAAGTGATGAATACACACTAATGCATCATTATTTACTACAGCTGCAACAATCAGTCAATACAGTCAACAGAAAAAGAAACGGCAACTTTATTTTGATAATCAACTAAGGTAGTTACAATGGTCCCAGTGCACATTATGATGGGCCCTAAGGCACAGTAGTTACTTGTTATGCACCTAAACTAGCTACCATATAGTCTTATCATCACATGATCAAATAGAGATCAACATAGATATCACCCAGAAATCATCATCGCATATACATAAAGGACAAAAAATTCAAAGAAGATAAGGAATTAATTAATTTCATGAAAAAGTTTTTTTCAACCTTACTTATAGTTTATGTAGAGTAAGCATATGTATTTTATAATGTTTTCTTATCGACTGCAACAGGCTATTGTACAAAAAAAAGCCAGAAAAACCATGATGGAGATAAGTTTGCCTTTTTAAAGGCATATAAAGCACATGGCACCGTTTTTAATTGCATATGAGTTTTTCTATTAACACAAGCATGTGTTTGAGGTGGTAATGGGCCCCAGTGCAACTGCCCTGCCTGCACTGTCTATATTTACGCCCCTGCATCTCAGGTATTTTTCAAGCAAAAATGCCAAAAATGTGATATTTCCAGGTTCTCAAATGTGAGGATTTGCTGCTTTTCTGGGTCTTAAATCATAGTACATTTAATATTTTTGGGGTTGGAAATCTTGGTTGAACAAAACAAGACATTTGGTGAAGTCACCTTACGCACCAAGATGTTGTAAAAGGTTTTTCTCAGTTTTCTGATGTTTGATGTTTAACATTTTCAGAGTGTATGTCCTTAAAAAAAGGGATATGATGGGGTTGTTATGTTGTTTATAGGTTATTATGTAGTGGTTTCACTGGTCCGGCCCATTTGAGATCAAATTGGGCTGCATGTGGCCCCGGAAATAAAAATTAGTTTGACACCCCTGTTTTAAACTGTATACTTTTGATAACATTTTAGGTCTACATGTTAAAGCCCAACTAGGGCCAAGAGTTAAAAAATAGCAATAGCTCTAAACTCTCTGTGCAGCATATCAGTACCATTGTTTTAAAAATGTTGGAAGAACACAATAAGTAACGAAAGAAGAAATGACCCCCCAAAAAATTACAAGAAATTGATAAAAACAGAAACTTAAAAAACAAGCAAATTAGTAAAAAAAATAAAAATAAAAAAATTAAGTTAAAAACAAACAAACAAGGAAATGACCCAGAAAGAGTGCTTAATAATTATTGAACATAATTTTAAAATATAATAATAATAATAAATATAATTTTTCCCTAGCTATTTTCTTTTTTCACTATTTTTAATTTTTTTATTGATATAATTATTATTTTTTGTTATACTATTACTTTTTATTTCTTTATTTATTTCTTATTTTTATTTTGTGTTTTTGAAGGCAATCGCACCAATTTGCTCAGGATTCAAAGGGTTAAATTGTTGTAAAAGGTGTCTGAAAGCAACACAAGGAAAGTTAGGTTGTTACAGGTTTCAAAGGGTTAAATTGCATGGCCCCTAACAAATAAAGAATAAATACTAATAGTAATATTTATAGGCCTGCATTATTTAGAGATGGGCCATTCTGCATAAACAAATACTTTAATTTTGGCACTTTAAGTAATCATGCTAAGACTTGTGTATTTTTACTTAAGACAGATTTTGAATGACTTTAGCTTTTCTTCTTCTCTGCTGGTTGTTGGGTTGGAGGACCGATGTAGCTCCGCGTGCTGGGTACTCAGACCGGAAGCTCGCTCCGCTCTTGGCAGCAAGAGGAAGCCGGTGTTGTTGACACTTCGACAGGCGACAATGGCGACCGACGTGAGACAGGAGCTTGCACAGCTGATGAACTCAACTGGATCTCACAAAGATCTCGCTGCCAAGTGAGTAACGCTGGCTTTAAAAATCATATTACCTGCAGATAGACGTCATAGTGCTCTCCCAAATTTAGAAAGTGAGCGCTACGGCAACTGTTAGCTAGCAATGATAGCTGTGACAGACCCGGCTAAGCTAACGTTAGCCGCCTAGCTACATTAGCCATACATTCAGCTAGGTAACCGTTAATTGCTTGCAACTGCATGCCAAAGCTCTTAATAGTACAGATTATCATTTAAACGGTAACACTACGTTTATGCAACATAAAAGTGGCGAGGCTAACTCTGACGTCACTGTTATATTTTGGCATATTAGCATCTAATAGCTACTGTTTACTAGCAACACAGCTAGCTGGTACTGGGCACAACATAGCTTTAAAATGAGTTGAAATTGGGCTAGTAACCATAACCTTCATTAAGATGCGGGCTCAAAATGTTGCTAGACAAGAACTTTAAAAATCTAACTCAACATTTCTGCTGTTTTACACTATATTTTGCCCAATAAATCTCAAATTTGCTACCAATTGTTACCAACAGCTCAGTGAAGTTTGAAGTTTGAACATTGTCAAGATAAAAGTGTGTCTTCGTGACAGAGTGTGTGTGTGTGTGTGTGTGTGTGTGTATATATATATATATATATATACATATATTATAATTCAGATGTCCATTGATCAGTCGCAGTCCTCCACTAAAAATGTCCTAAGTTTCAAACCTGTAATGGTGAAAGATATACTCAGATTTTTACTTAAGTTATGGCACCAATTCCAGAGTGTAAAAATACACATTTACAAGTAAACGTCCTGCATTCAGAATCTTTCTTGAGGTAAAGTACATAAGTATTAGCATCAACATGTACTGGAAGTACGGATGCACAATTTTGGATTTTTGCTGATATTCGATACGCTGATATTTCCAAACTCATTTTATTTTGGCCGATTGCAGATACCAGTATATGCACATATGTTTTTCCACCCAATAGCAGAACACATCAAGTCTCTCCTGTTGTGGAACTGACATATTATTATGCCTACTCTAATTGTGATGGCCCCGGTGGCAGATGCAGACATATAATACAATGATTTTTAAAATGTACATTGGGCAAAACAAGAAAACTACTTTAACTTAGGTTGCATGTAAAACATGCTATACTTATTTTTATGTAACATTTTCAAAGAAAGCTGGAAAATTCATCCCACTTTAACACGCTTGGATGATGGTCTCCTTAAGACAGTCCTGACAGCATCCAAAACCCCATTCAAATTTGACCTGTTTCAACTAAGTGAAGTCACATAATCCAAGCGTCATCTTATTGGCTTGACATATTGGCAGAAATGTTCAGTTCAGGCCGATGTTGACATTTCATTTCAAAGCTGTTACCTGCCAATACCGTTGACCTGCAGATAATATCATTCATCCCTAACAGAAAGTATGAAAAGTAAAGAAATCACTTGTGAATTAAATGGTCTTGACTGTACAGGGGATGAAAAACTGTAATCTGAAAAAGCTGTCAGGCTGAGACAAATGTAAAATATGTACCTCTGAAACGAAGTTAAGTGGAAGTATAAAGTTGCATAGAATGAAAAAACTCAAGTACTAGTACCTTGAATATATCCTCAAGTACAGTATTTTAGTAAATGTACCTAGTTACTTTCCACTGTTGCTGACCTGTAAAATCTTTTCCAGATATCGACAAATTTTGGAGAAGGCCATCGGGTTTACAGATGCAGAGCAGCTGGAATCCTTGAAGGCCTTTGTTGAAGCAAGTATGCTATGCCTGTGTTCTTTACCTCCTCAGCATTTTCCATCATGCTTAGTACATTTTGATTCAAGCTGGATATCTGATACCATATGCCATATACCGTATCTGTCTTTTACAGTGGTCAATGAAAACGTCAGTCTTGTCATCTCGAGACAGCTGCTCACAGATTTCTGCACACATCTGCCCAACCTGCCCGACGCCACAGCTAAAGCAGTGTATCACTTCACCTTGGAAAAGATTCAGCCGAGGGTCATCTCCTTTGAGGAACAGGTAAATGCCCTCACACTCTCTCATAGCCCCGATCATTCAGTCTGTTACACTTAAGTATTTTTATTGAAATTGATAACTATATGATCTTATATGTCCTCAGGTAGCCTCAATCAGACAGCACTTAGCAACCATTTATGAAAAGGAGGGAGACTGGAGAAATGCTGCCCAGGTTTTAGTTGGTATTCCCTTGGAAACAGGACAGAAGTAAGTGAGCTACTGGCAGATTATTTTCCTGACTATTAATGTTTGTGATATTCCCAGGTCTTTAACTACCTTTTTATTCCCTCCTTTAGGCAATATAATGTCGACTATAAGTTGGATACGTACCTGAAAATTGCCCGTCTCTACTTAGAGGATGATGATCCAGTGCAGGCGGAGGCCTACATCAACAGAGCCTCTTTGCTTCAGAATGAGTCCTCTAATGAACAGCTGCAGATACACTATAAAGTACGCACTCCCTCAGTGATTTCACCGCCACAGGCTGCATCTGCGTTACTGCTACATGACAGAGTGCATAAATGAAACATTATAGGGACTGTAGTTGGTTAATCAGTGCTTCATGCTGTTTTCCTTGTCAGGTGTGCTACGCCAGAGTTCTAGACTTCAGGAGGAAGTTCATTGAAGCTGCACAAAGATACAACGAGCTGTCTTATAAGTCAATTGTCCACGAGAGTGAACGTCTGGAGGCACTGAAACACGCCCTGAATTGCACCATACTGGCCTCTGCAGGTACCGCCAAGACTGATGTGTTCAGGTTTACATTTTTTAAGAAAATCTACACGATAAATTTTGTGTCTCATACCGTATATACTGTCTTTTTTCTCCCTTTAATTAGGCCAGCAGCGCTCCCGTATGTTGGCCACCCTCTTTAAGGACGAGCGCTGTCAGCAGCTGGCAGCCTATGGTATTCTGGAGAAGATGTACCTGGACCGTATCATCAGAGGAAACCAGCTGCAGGAGTTTGCTGCCATGCTGATGCCTCACCAGAAAGCCACCACAGCGGATGGTGAGTGGAGATACTGAGCTGCTGAGTTGTTTGGTTGGTGATGGGGCAAAAGGTTCCTGTTCCCACCGTCACTTCCTTAGCTGGTGATAGCTGATGTATGTCACCTCGCATGCCATGCTGCGTGCTGTGTCCTGGTTTTATTGCAGCTATAATGATCCACAGATTAATCTTTTAGAAGTTAATTGCTTGTGTCAAGTTTCGCTTTGAGTGCTGATGATGTAGTATGAAGTATGAAGTGTTAAGACAGTTATTTTGCATTGATTAAGATTGTTAAGCTGGTGAGTTTTATTGGGAGCAGACACATGTGACCCAAAGGACTTGTGTGAAACAAGACAAACAATTGCACAACATTCTTGATCAGTGGTAGATAAAAATATATTTGGGGCCAGTGGATGATGTTTGACAATCTTCTCCAACCAGCCTGCTCAAAGTGCAGTGATTGAGGCCAAGTGCAGCACTTGTTTTTCATCAGGATCCCACCGTTCTCCTGTGTTAGCATGTAGCCACCCTTAAGGTGCAGTCTGGGACGAAGCATTACTGGGCGTAATTGTGCTAAACCCACTTAGATTGTCATGGGAATCAACAAGGTTGAAATAAATCTAATAAAGAAATCTAGCAGATTTAGTGTTTCTGAGGGCTACGTTAACAGACATGACGGGTGGTTAGCGACTGTCTCTGCACCCTTCATACAATTTTTGAGGTCATGATTAGCCTGAAACATTTGCTCTACTAAAGATCAGCTGATTTTGACTGTTGATTGTTGACTGTGACACCTAATAAAAAGCCTAGAAGGCACAGTTTAGCGAAAATCTAAACCCTGTCCAGGCTGGATTTATGTCTGTAGAGGAGTGTGGAGTGATTTTAACATCACCTGTGCTGCTCTGTGACTTTGATTTTGTCAGTAGCCTATAAAAGTGTGCCGAATTAGCTGTTAGCAGTTCCTGTTTGCAATATACCCGCGGATGTACGGACAACTGTCTCTGGATTACTTTGATACTGAGGAGAACTTAAAAACATGATGATTCTCAGGCAGGTTCTGAAGCATATTTTTATGGACATTCTTTCATGATGGACATCAGTCAGTATCAACATATATGTTTCAATCTGACCCTCAGTCCGTGAGGTTTGCAACAAAAGCTTGAATGTAATTTAAGTTGTGTGTTTACCTCTCGCAGGCTCCAGCATCCTTGACAGAGCTGTGATCGAACACAACCTCCTGTCTGCTAGCAAACTCTACAACAACATCACTTTTGAAGAACTAGGAGCTCTGTTGGAAATCCCCCCAGCAAAGGTGACACATCCATTAGATAAATATTTTCCACGTTTTCAGTTTGACCTTTCCTGCAAACAGTCTCAATAAAACAACTTCACTGTATCGTAAATTAAATATTAATATTGGCTCTAAATATTTAGACAGTTAGCTCACACAATTCACAGTTTAAAAATGTTTAGTTTCCAGGAACATTACTGGAGGTCGACCAGCTGTTTATCTCTTTGCAGATGTTGTCCTTTAAATTGTTTTAAAGTCTGTACTCAGTCTGGCCTTTTTTCCCCTCCGCTTTAGTGTGGAGCACAGAATTGTTAAACTACTTCAAGGCCCATTTGTTTCTGCACATTAACGTAATCAAAACTTTTTGAAACTGTTTGAACATGATGCATTTAAACACTCATTGGAGAAAATTTGCAATCAAAAAAACATACCGTTAAAGGTTTTTTTTGGGGGAGTTTTTCCTTATCCGCTGTGAGGGTCCTAAGGACAGAGGGATGTTTCGGTTCTGTCAGGAAATTTCTAAGAATCATAATAAATTTTCTGCATGTATAAAATATGTTTTTACTTAACAAATATCTTTTGCGTAGCAGTGTATTTTTCATAATGTTGGTTGAATTTTATTGTTTCTTTGTTTGTCTTTAGGCTGAGAAAATCGCTTCCCAGATGATCACTGAAGGACGCATGAATGGCTTCATCGACCAGATAGACGGCATTGTACACTTTGAGAGTGAGTTGATGGCCAGTTAGTTTTTGTGAAGCCGAATCTATGCCTCTGTAAAATGGCACAAGACGCTGAAGCTGATCCCACACTTTGGATTTCCTGCCCGACATTTTATTAACTAGCCTGTGGAATAACCGCAGGTACCAGCCCTGGTACCTTTCAAATTAAACTCACACATGGTCCAGTCACATAGGTTTGGATTTATTTTGACAAAGTGCGGCTCCTAATAGAGTTTCACGTTTTTGTTTTTCTGCGACTGAGCGACCGATGAAATCTTGCAGACTAATGACCTTCCTGGTCGACTACTAGGGGTCAGCCCTAATATGCATCATGATCATGAGTCTTGTCCTACATGTTCCTACATTTACGTGAGTGTTAGAACAGGGCCATGTTGATGGGTAATTTTATTTATGTATTCACAGAGATGTGTGAAGAATGTTTTTGGACCTAATGTTTTCATTTGATCATTTAAAGTTATATCACATGTAATTTATAAATGTGATATTTGAGTCTATAAACTAACTATCTATCTGAGGCCAGTAGAGGGCAGCATCTTCAAAGAGGAAGGAAACTTCATAAAGCACCTTCCCTTCATTTGGAAAGAGGCAATGCTTTGATAGAGCAGTCATTTCTTGTTCACATGTCATGAAATGGAAATATGTTTGACACCCTTATTCCTCTCCTTTATCTCCGACAGCCCGTGAAGCCCTTCCCACCTGGGACAAACAGATCCAGTCTCTGTGTTTCCAAGTCAACAACCTCTTAGAAAAAATCCGTTCAGCTGCTCCGGAGTGGGCCGCACAGGCTATGGAAACCCAGATGACCCAGTAAACATCCTCCAAACTGCCCCCTCCTCAGCCTGTCCTAAACAACATCACCACTTCAGCACCAGTCACGGAAGCGCTCGTGGAGAAACCCCCGGTATCACCATCACATGTTTGAATTTTCAAAGAACACTGTTTCAGTACTTCCAGCCACAAGGAAAACAGCTCATTGTTTCTCAGTATTTCAGATCTGTGTCAATGTTTTCACAGGAGGATCAACGATGTAGCGTTTAGGTGTGACTCCATATTATTTACTCGGCATGTTCAAAATTTGGATGTGATTATTCAGATAGTTGACATGTAACAGGCTCAAAAAGACTGGTGTGTTGAAGCTATTCGCTCCGACACATTCTCCTGTTATTCACATTATGACACAGCAACATCTGTCAGCTGGTTCTTGATTTATGGCGTCATGTAAAACCCTCTCAGTCCACACTTATGAAATTTTGAATTAAATTTAAAGCGGAGAGAAATTGTTCGGCATCATGGGTCGATTCATTCAAGTTTGTTTTCTACTTCAGTACAACAAAGTCATGAAATGCACTTCATAAATTTGTTTTCTGGAAGCTTTTTCAGTGAGATCCTCTCATAAGCCGGGTTCAGACTACAGGAGTTTTGTTCTGATTTATCCCTGAGTCACCCCTCTGGACAACTGGGGTAGAAATCCTGATGTTCAACCCAGATTATCTGGAAGATGAGAGGATTACAGAGCCAGAATTAAACTTCCAGAGCTGCTCGCAGACTCGCAGAATAATTGCAAACAGGATTTGAAATCTGGTTTCACAACAGTTATGATAACCTCAGTGCGAATATTATAATCTGGACGAAAGTAGTGGACAGACATTGCTATGACGGTAGCATGGCTGATAAAGGAAATGGTCTCACAGCACCAAACAGGAAATAAAACTAACAGTAGTTTTACTCAACCAGCAAGAGACAACTCTGGAAAAAAAAAAGGGACAATCTCCACTCATTCATTTTTATTAAAAGAACACCTTAAAATATGACAAACATTTAGTATCCAGATCAGAAGTTCAGCAGGATCCATTTGATGTTAAGATCCCATTTTATAGCTGTAAAATGTACCTCTAATTAAGATTAAACCACCGATGGAAAAAGCAGCAATCATCTCTACATCCCGTAAACTGCTGAGGACACAGATAAACTTCATTTTATAACCGCTGCAGTAAATCATGACGCTGCTCTTCATTCTCGGGGCGTGTCCCAGCTGACTAATGTTTGACTGACTGGAAAAGATGAATGCCATTTTCCTCAAAAGAATCACAAGGGAAGTTGATTTACAACAGCATTTACAGCGGCCAAAAGCTATCTTTATCTTCTTTATCAGAGAGGATGGGCTGTATCTACAGATGCTTCAATGAGCACAGAAATCCAGCAGACTGCCCGGTGACGAGGCGCCATCTAGGAGACATAAAACAGACGTGATTTCCCATCATTTCAACAGCTCTGTAAAGATAACATGACAAATCATGACGTGGTGTAAGTGAGGTATTTGTGAATGAAGACACGTACCTGCTCAGAAAACGCCTTGCTCCTTCCTGCGGTCGATGTCTCTCTTCAGTTGGCAGATGGCGCAGCACGGACAGCACATGTACGTCATGTAGTCATTGCACAGTGACCCCTGGGAACACAAGGATGACTTATGTTGTGATGCAGGTAGACGACTGACCATGGAAATTTGAATTATGTTTTCCAGGAGGAAGTTGAACCAGTGCACAGGGCTGTAAATACACACGCTACACACAGATGAGCCACATTAAAACCACTGACAGGTGAAGTGAATAACAATGATCATATTGTTACAGTGCAGTGTTCTGCCTTTGGTCCCAGCAGCCATTTGGTTGCCACTTTACAAGCACCACCCACGCAAACACTGCAGCAGACCAAGTAAGCCCTGTCATGGAAATGGCGCTCCCTCCAGCAGGACAATGCACCGTGCCACACCATAAAAACTCTTCAGGGACAACCTGAGGAGCGCGTCAAAGAGGTAAAGCAGGGGTTGGCAACCTGCGGCTCTTTGGCCTCTCTCCAGTGGCTCCCTGTGACTTCACAAGATTAAGTGGAAAAGAATAACGGTATTTTAAGATTTTAGTTTTCATTCATCCCTGTTGTAGGCCGAAAGTGATTCTTAAATTCCCCAATTGTAAAAATGTAGCCTATGTTTAGACTGACTCACTCATTAATTGTACGGCTCAGTGTATGGTTAGTTTTGCGTGCTGCAAGGTCACGTGAATAAGACAATTGTAGTCACTACTGACGGTAGCATGACTGTTTAAAAATGTCAAGTCTGTGTCGCGTAAGTGACGATTCTCTCTGACAAATCAGTGGTCTGTATTGTTCAACTCCACCTTTTATTATCTGTTCAGCTCGCTTTGAACCTCAACCAAGGAGGTACCAAAAAAGGAAAACTTTAGCCGACAGAAAACCAAGAAAGAGTCCAGATGAGGGAGCCGTGCTGTACCATGCAGTGGAAATTAAGTATTTATGACTTACAAAAAACAGCTGGGCTCCCTGTCACATTTACACCAGAAGAGTTACTCGACCTTATTTAAATAATACGGCTGAATCACCAACCAAACAACCAACAACTAAAAATGATCCAGTGTTTCACATAAAAGCAAAGATTAAAGTAAAACCCCCCAAACAAATATCAGAACTTTGCTTTTCATCTTCTTTCCTCTCCCATTCATCTCATCATGACCCTTCAGATTTATTTGTGTCCCTTTGGAGGAGGCCGACACTGTGGTGGAGGAAGTGCCTGAGAGCCATACAAAGTACAGATATCTTACCAGAAAATGACTTTGGTAGAAGTTAAAGTCACCTATTAGAAAATTAATCAATTAAAAGTCTTATGTAATGTAATGAAGTGTTGAAAGTAAGTGCTGTTAATAAAACAGCAAGCGATCAGAACCACCTTAAAATGGAGCGTACGATACACTTTTTTCACAATTTAAAGGATTTAAAGAACAAAATCCAGTTTTTAATTCCCTCCTATTCCTTCACTCATCCGGCTGTCTCTTATTCCCTTACTTTCCTGTTTTGTAGTAAGTAACGAAGATGCTTAGGAAATGTAGTGGGGTAAAAGTGAAAGTTGACAAAAAAATAAAAACAAGCAAAGTACAGATACTCTCAAAAAATACTTAAGTACTCTAATGATGTATTATTACTTTCCACTAAAATTTTATTGTAATCTGTCGTTTAATTTCTCTCTGTCTAAATGAGTCGAGCTCTTCTGCGTCTCTGATGTTCCAAATCTTTAAACCCACCACCCGACCTCATACTGTCTTTTTAATTTATACTAAATGGGCTAAATGTAGATTAACTTATTTTAATAACCATATTCCTACAAAAAAAATCTACCTCTGTTTTAAATTAGGTTAAAAAAAATCCTGAAAATGTCTCTAAAAGCATTAAATGTAAGTGTCTGATACCCTGTTATACGTCTGGCACTTTGAGCACATAATGCCGAATACTTAGGTAATATTTTGATTGAAAGACTTTAACGTGTTTGTACTTTGTCATGTTGGTACTTTCACACAAGTAAAGCATCTGAGTACTTCCTCCACAAACTGTCTGTCCCTGTATAAGTGTTAAACCACAGCTAAAGGTCACACTGTCTCACTCAGTGTTCCCTGACAGTCATGTTTCTGTGTTACCACATTGTCTGAAGGAGTCCGACACTCAGCTCCATTTATCCACTGCAAACTCACTTTGATGTTGTATTTGGTCCTGTAGACGCTGCGCATCAGCACGGTCAGACCACACAGGCAGCACTCGTCCATGTCACTGGCGATGGTGCAGCCGAGGCACGGGAAGCACCACAGCCCGTAGCAGCCTGCATGAAGACAAATACTGCGTCTATATCTTGCATGCAAGTGTGGCCTTAACTGTGTGCATATCTCAGATCAGATTTGTAAGGAAGGAGAGCTCACAGGTTCCACAGTCATCGCAGAAGTCGCACAGGCCGGTCTGGAAGTCAGAGGGTGGGTAGCCGCCTGGTTGGTTGGTCACAGCCATAATCAGGATCAATTATCTGTTGGATAAAAAGAGTTTGTCTGATGTTTGTTCTTGAGCCTGAATCTGAGGAGCTTAACTTCCATATCTCCCCCAGCAGAGATAACTTTACATTCCAGCTCTTTTGAACATCAAACAGTGCAGACACAAGTTATCTGTTCCCCAGTGAGGCAGCCGTGAGGAGGTAAATCTTACCAGATGGATGCAGAGCTGAAGGATGGAGAGACGGACCAAAGAGGCTCCTGGATGACAGACTGACAGCGGAGGCAGCGCGAGTGTTTATAACCGATCAAAGCAGGTGACTAACGTGGGCACGGACTTTATCGCCCTTTTATTGTACAGAGATATTCCCAGCAAACAGGTCACTGAACGCACCAACTCCACAATACTGCAATAAACCTTAACTGTATTACATTCTTCCCTCTTAACACATCATGTAGTTTCAGGGAACACACACACACACACACACACACAACACGTATTATTGCTTAATTTTAGATGTTAATAAACTTCAGAGGCAAAATGTGGATTTAAATTAGAGATAAAAGTAGTTTTGGTTTAAAAAAAAAAAAAAAGAAGAAGATTGAACTTCAAATTCAAATTAAAGTCATAAAAACTGCAGTATTTGTGCATCAAATTAATAACCTGATAAAGATTTTTATAATGTTTTATATATGTATTTTATTATGTGTGAAGTGCCCTCCTGTGTAAACACTATCAGCAGCCGGATCAAAGGTCAGATAAGATGAATTACTGACAAGTTGAGAACATTTTTATTTGTGACAGCTGTTGTTCACCCTGAGACTCATTTAGGAAAAATATGCCGAGCGATTGTGAATGAAATAAATTAAAAATACACCTATTCTCTAGTATATTTTGGTGATTTAAAAAAAATAATAACTGAGTACATTAGTAAAGTAGTGAGGCTGCAAATTTAACTTTTATTTTCTATAATTAATTTATAAAAAATTAGAGGGGGCAGGACCGGACATGTTCTTAACTTCTTCTCACCCCTTTGGAACAGGAACAATATAATTTGAGTTGCTCATTTGTTGCCAAGGATCCTGTTTGCTTTTGTTTTTATTGCTCAGAAATTATTTTGTGTTTGTATTGTTTCAACATGTTCAATAAATCGACAAAAAGTACATTTACTTTAAGTACAATTATAGGCATTGCCGTATTTTCTCCTTCTACTCGTCTTCATGCTCGAGATATATATCATATTTTCACTCCACTACACAGCTGCTTGTGTTACTGATTTACTTTACCAGTACTGTATATTAATAGCTAGAGATCACCTCCACATTGGCCGAATACAACATTAAAATGCTGTTAAACATTAACGCATCAGTAATTATTATCCATCAATATAATATATAACAGTCAGTGTAACACTGGAGGAGCAACCGAGCTTGCAGAGTAGATACTTAGCCTACTTTAATACAGTAAGTACAGTTTGCTAATAACACTGTAGAGTTTTGGATGCAGGACTTTAACTTCTTTCACCCAGGGCTGTAATTTACAGCAGGGGACACAGGGGAAGTGTCACCTGGACTTTATCAGGAGGCAGAATTGGAGCCCTCCACTTTAAGGAGTTCACTAACTCTCAACACAACAACATGAGGAGGCACTGCTGCATGTTTAAGACTGGGAGAGGGACAAAGACAAAGATTTGTGTTTGTATTGTAATAGCTATTCTGAACTTGTTAAAGCTTCCCCCTGACAAATACCCCCCATGGTATAGTAACAATAAATGAATAAATTAAGTAATACTAAATGAAATAAACAAAAACAATTTAACAATTAAACAGTGAAATCTAGATTTAAATGAGCAAACCCACTCTGGAAACAACAATTAAAAAATAAATATTTATAAAAACTATTGACCAACAAAACAAAACAAAACAACAAAATGCTGAAATAACTCTGTTAACAATCTGATAGTGAAGCTTGCAGTGTCACAGTTTGAAATCTTGAGCTCCATAAGGTTAAATGGAGGAGGTAACTTTTTCTATTTACTTATTTTTGTGATCTATCTATCTATCTATCTATCTATCTATCTATCTATCTATCTATCTATCTATCTATATATACTGTATATATATATATATATATATACTGTATATATATATATATCTCCAAACATACGAGTAAGATTTCAGGGGGAACATGAGAGCATGTGAGAGCATGTGAGAGCATGTGCAAGACATATAAACAGTTTATTTTAGCATAGTTCTTTACATTTTAACATGGAAAAAATGCATTTTGCTCCTTCTTTACTCATTCGTTTCTTAATCACTGTGATGGCCTTAACTATGCCACCATCATATTTTACCATGGATGGATTACTGACTGGGCCTACTGGGCATAGACTCAGGGGGGCTCTCTGACCTTCACTTGTAAAATGCCAAATGTCAAATTAACATGTAATGAGTAGGAAGAGACTCAAAACCACTACAAAGAGACATTAAACAATAATGAAAATCCAAACAAATTTACCGAAAGGAGACACAAAACACAGAAAGATGAATAATAACTACAGAAAGATACAAAATGATGGAATCCCCCTCATAAATGTACCAGAAAGAGAAACAAAGAGATGCAACACAATGAAATATCCCTCACAAATGTACCGAAAAGAGACACAAAATAACCACAATGAATGCCTACAAAGTGATGCAACGTAATGAAAAACATACCCACAAAGAGACAAAAGACCCTCAAAAAAATGCAGAATGACTACAAAGAGATGCGACACGATGGAAACACCCCCCATAAATGAACCTCTAAAGGAAACAAAACAACCACAAGGAAACACAAAATGACCACAAGGAGACAAAAACCCACAAAAAGATGTATATTGACTACAAAGAGATGCAACACGATGAAATACCCCACACAGATTTACCGCAATGGAACACAAAACAACCACAACGAACGATTACAAAGAGACGCAACACCACCACAAAGTCTGTGTGTCTTGCTCCGGTGCAGGAGAGGTGGTGGGGCCCTTTGCATATCTGTACCCAGGGGCCTACTGTCTTATGATCCACCCGTGTATAAATGACCATAAGCAAAATTAATTTTCATTTTAAAAAGGTGTCTGTGTGAAATTTCTGCCTATGACAACTTTGTATTTAAAAGCCTCCAGGCTCTGGTTTTGTAATTAATACATATTTTAATATTCATATTGTTTTGAGGCAGAGGGCAGATATTAGGGCAGATATTAGGGCAGATATTAGGGCAGATATTAGGGCAGATATCAGGGCAGATATCAGGGCAGATATCAGGGCAGATATTAGGGCAGATATCAGGGCAGATATCAGGGCAGATATCAGGGCAGATATCAGGGCAGATATTCGGCAATTTGTGGCAATTAGGGTTTTATTCTGCACTTCTTCACTCATGGGGTGAGCCAATATATTGATCAATCTCATCATTTTTTATCTGTATAATATATTTTTCGTAAGACGTTCCATGTCATGAAGGGGAAAAATTATAAAAAACACAGTTGCGTTTTGTTAACCCTGGGTATCCCATAATCTAAAGCTCTTTTTTCCACTCCTGCTTCCAGCACTGAACAAAGGTGTTAAGTCACTTATTATAGGATTATTATAGGTTTTATCTCGAGTTATAAACATCTAGGTTGCACAGCTGACACACCTTGGCCTGATTCAAAGAGTATTACAAGTCAGTCTGAACTGAAATCACCTCTGAAAGAACAACATGTCAACTTAGACGTGATTATGTGATTATACCAAGATGTTTTTCTTGTATAAATCATTTAAAAACACTCAACACTCCTTGTGCTTTTTAAATCCGTTGCCATGCTC
The DNA here is from genome assembly GCF_006386435.1 of Epinephelus moara. NCBI lineage: Eukaryota > Metazoa > Chordata > Actinopteri > Perciformes > Serranidae > Epinephelus > Epinephelus moara. Next base: position 1,285,942 of record NC_065514.1, read on the forward strand.
CTTTCAGACACACGGTGGCGCTGCTTCCCACAGAGTAGCTGACACCTACTGGGGCTGTGTAGGAGAGCCTGTAATGACAACCTGACTGTAATGACATAGGCTCCTACATAATGAGCAGCTGTAACTGAAGCTCAGGAATAGGCATGATTTCCAATTTCCTACAGACTAAAGATAGACGTGGGCTAAATTACACCAAAGCACACGGTGCTGCCATTAGCCTGCGCTCCTCGGCAGACCCCTGAAATACTTCCACTGCACAGAGAGCGTCCAATGCCTTAACATCGACCACTTAAACCTAAAAACTCATCGACAATTAATACGTGTATTCTTAAGAGAAGCATTTGTCTCATGTCAGGGTACGACAGGGTTAAATTAAAGACAAACTTTATCCTGACAGCAGTTTTCATTAGTTAAATTCAACGTTGGTGCCAAACAAGTGTCAGAATATGTTCTCTTTTTTCTGATATTGTTCCTTGTTGATGTTTGTGGTTGCTGGGTGATCATCTGCTGCATGATATCACCATCGTCTGTGCAGAGTCATACCTGCAGAATAAAACTAGCACAGAGTATACTGCAGTTTACTCACGCACATAAAGTACTCAAGAACTTCATACTTCTACTGCACTATGACTAAAAGACAAATATTGTACTTTTTACCCCACTACATTTATCTGAAAGCTTTGCCTTCTTTTCAAATTAAGATTTCACTGTCAACACCTGTTTTCAGTGGCGTAGGTGCAGATTTTTTTGGGGGACACCTCGTTATTTAGAACATGCACATTTGTCTCCTTCAGTAAAAACATCAAGGTAGCACTTTTGTCAAAATTACACCACAAACTAATATAGAAAAGCCACAGTTTGGTGCATAAAATTCACCAGAACGCAGTTTGATCCTCAAAGTTTCTCAGCAGACGACCCTCAAAGGTTAAATGAAACGTATGCCATCGATCAGTTGCACAAATACGCTGCGTTATTATAGATAAGCTTCCGAAAGAAGTCAAAGTCGACCACCTACAGCTTTAAAGTGCCGCCTACAACATCATAATTATGTGACACTGATGGGGGCCATTCTGCATGATGAGTACTTTTACTTTTGATAAGTATAATTTGTTCACGGGTGGAAGAAGTGCTCAAGTCCTTTAGTTAGGAACGAGTATAAACACAGCAAAGCAAAACTACTGTTGTAGCTGCTCCAGGTGGAGTCAGTTTGAACAGTCAGGCACCACCATGAGTGATAGCACTGCCTGTAGTTGTAGTTAAAACATTCATACGGGTATGAGCCAGCTTGTGGAGGAAGCACTCGGATCTTTTACTTATGTAAAATTACCAATATGACATCATATGAACACGGCATTGCAAGAAAAGCACCCTATTCAAAGTCATGCTCGAGTACAAGTACTGAGCATTATGAACTTATAATATAAGAAGTATAAAAGACTGACAGTTAGAACTACTTTATGTACAGTTAGCTAGTTTAGTCCTGTGGCTCCCAACCTGGGGGTCGGGCCCCTCCAAAGGGTCACCAGATAAATCTGACAGGCTGACGCGTGATTAGTGCAAAAGAAGAAGAAAAGTTCTGATGCACAAATTTGTGTTTGTTTTTTTGCACTTTTCTCCAATCTTCGCTCTTCTAGACACACACACAACTGAAATTTGATAAAAGGCCCCAACTATGCGGCGCCCAGAAGCCATGTGCAAAGGCCCTCTCCTTGCCGCAGCATTCACAGGTTCGAGTCCAACCTACAGCCCCTTGCTGCATGCCCCCATCCCAAAAAACCGTCACATTACTTCAAGACAATAAAGGCAAAAGAAAGTAAGTTCATGTTCTCAAGAACTGTACTTCAATGTAAAGATACGTGTGCTTAACTTTGGAATTTTATGTGACTTAATACTTCTACTTCACCACATCTCAGAGGGAATATTGTATGTTTTCACCACACTACATTATTTCTGACAGTCATAGTTACCACTGATTTAGATTTTACATCAAAAACACATGATGATCTCATAGAATATGATGCATTGTTTTAGACAAACTATCAAACAGTATATATTACATTTACAGTTAGCTCCAACTTGACCAAATAAAACAGTAAAAAAATGGCTGAAAGACTGAACTTTGTATTAAAAAATACATAGCGGAAGCTGTCTGCCTCTCTCAGATGGTTCAGTCCACCCCTGCACTAAGATTTGTCTCTAAATGCAGCTAACATCGAGTGATTGACTGATTATGCTGCTGGAGAACCAACGCACACTGTTGTCTTTCCCCAAAGAAGAAAATCAGGGTTCTAAGAAAGAAAAGAAAGAAAGAAAGAAAGCAAACTCACATTGTGACTAAACATTTCAAACAATGCGTGAGAGAGACGTGGATCATGGGAGGAAGGGTGGGGACCTAAAATTTGGTGCTACACCCCTGTGAATGCATCAGTAACATTAATCTAATCACATAATTGTGGAACATTCAGGGGGCAGTTTTCTGCTCTGAGTATTTTACTGGTGATATTTTTAAAGCAAGATAAGGTAAGTTTATTTATATGGCACGTTTCAGACAAGGCAATAAACAAGGCAACTCTGAGTGCCTTATGTAAAATATATAAAAGCAAAAGAAACACATTGTTCAGCCAATAAGGAGCTGGAGAACTGAAAATGAAATTAAAGTGTGAGAAATTAATAAGTATTTTAATTTTAAGAATATTTCTCTCATAATACTTATGTACTGTTGCATTTTGAATACAAGACTTTTGCTTGTGAAAAGACATCTTTACATTTTTATTTTACTGAAGTAAAAGCAGAAGTCAAAATGGCCGGGATCCACTGGTTTATTACTCTTCAACAATGTGATGATGTTATAAACTCATCGTATTTCTTTTTACGTAAAATCTTAATCTGCAAAGCAACTACAGCTGTTAGATAAATGTAGTGGAGTAAAAAGTACAATATTTACACCTGAAATGTAGTACAGTCAAAGTAAATGAAAGTACCTCAACTTTGTGCTTATATACACTACTTGAGTAAATGTACTTAGTTACTTCCCACTTTACTTCCACTTTGTTGCCAGTATTTCCAGTGGTGGCTCTTCCCATAGGCAACACAGAGAGGAGGCGCCAAACTTTTATTTTATTTCATTTTTTATTATTGACATTCAAAAAAATTGAACTGTAACAGAAAAGATGGAGCGGAGTGTTTGTGTAGAGCCTCAGAGTAAGAGAAAATAAAAAGGAAAAAGCCATTTGTGGCGCAATACAAAGATAAAGGGACAGAGGAATTAGCAAATTTGCACACACGTATTCTCTTATTGTTTATTCATTAGGATTGTTTGTCAGCTAAGTCGTTTATTTGTGTTGATTTCTCATTAGCTCTTGTTACTAGCACTGACTACTTCAGTACTTTTAGGGACTGTTCTTTACTTGTCAGAGGAGATGAGCGGCTGGGGTGTGACTTTGTTTTCTTGTTTCTTTGTTGTTTTTTTCTTTAAACCAACCTCAAACTTACAAATATTTTTCCTCAAACCTTCCTGAGTGACTGGCAGAAAATGCGTGCCCCTCCCTCCACCATTAATTAGTTATTACATTTTTAAAACTTACCATTTGATGGTTCAAAGTAAAAAGTCAAAGATGAAATCCTGGAGTTGAAAAAGTTCAGTTTTTCACTTTTGTCGTGCACGCTGGTTCGTTAGTGCAAACGGTTTATTTTAAATTCTAAATGAGACATTGAATAAAGTGATTTTGATGAATTATCATTATTTTATTCATCATTTATTTTATGGCGGTTTTTTAAAGGTGTAATTTTGGCAATCTTTATAGGAAAACATTCAGATTTGGAGGGCATGTTTTCTTTAAAATTCTGCAGTATATGGTCGATCTGACATCCTTCTCAATCCTCCCAGGATTTTCCTACAACTATTTATCTATTTATTTTCCTTTTCTCATTGTTTTAAATAGAACGATACGTTTTATTCGTAAATTTTCTATACATGTATGATAAATCACCTCTAAGGGTATTTTTACGTGTAGAATATTTTTTATATTTCTTTACTTTTTATTACTGCCATGATTTGTTAAACTTTGCAAACCCTGATAAAAAGAGTTGAAAAAAAAAACTGCAGTAAAATAAAAACAAACTACAACCATTTAAATTTGTATGCCCCTCCCCAAACAAAATAGATAATAATAAAAAAGATAAACATAATTCCCTCCCCAGTAATTAGAAAATTATTTGACATGCCCCCCTTCTTTTAAATTTTTAAAAAAAATTTATTCAAAAAAATTCTATAATTATTTATCTATTTATTTTCCTTTTTTCATTGTTATAAATAGAACAATAGGTTTTAATCGTAAATACTATATTTTACAAACTTGTGTCTTTTTCTATACATGTACAATAAATCACCTCTAAGGGTATTTTTGATTTTTGACTTTTTATATTTTTGGAGCAGAAATTCTGTCTTCTCTTTTTACTACTGCCAAGATTTGTTAAACTTTGGAAATGCAGATTAAAACAGATGGAAAAAAATCTGTAGTAAATTAAAAACAAATTACAACCATTTAAATTTTTATGCCCCTCCCCAAATAGATAAATAAAAATAAAAAACACAAGTCCCTCCCCCGTAATTACAAAATTATTTGACATACCTCACCCTTTTTAAAAAAAATAAAAGTAATAAAAAAATCTATAACTATTTATCTATTTATTTTTATTTTTTCATTGGTATAAATAGAACGATATGTTTTATTCGTAAATACTATGTTTTGCAAACTTGTGTCTTGTGTCTATACATGTATGATAAATCACCTTTAAGGGTACTTTTGAATCTTTTTTTTTTATCTTCACTTCTTTACTACTGCCATGAAATTTTAAACACTGAAAACCCCAATAAAAAGAGTTGAAAAAAAAATTTGTATGCCCCTCCCCAAACTTAATAGATAGATAGATAAATAAATAAATAAATAAAAATAAAAACACAAGTCCCTCCCCTGCAATTATAGAATTATTTGACATGCCTCCCCCTGTATGCACCACCCCTCCCCCTCACTAGTAGCGAACAGTCCCTTATTGAAGTTAACTTTTAATGCAGGCATTTAGTCAACATTTATTGTTTTTACTAATTTAATTTGTCATTAAGTTTATTTCTTATAAAGCTACTTTAACACAAGTGACTGATCTTTGGTGTAACCCCTCCTCTGTGTGTATCAGAGGTCTTTTCTCCACAGAGCTGAACTTTTAGTGTTATTTCAGGGCAGCACTGATAGACATGCGCACAGCTGATGGAAGAGAGGCACATCTGCACTGACGTCACCCCCCTCACCCCTCACTCCCCCCCCCCCACCTGAAAAAGCTGCCAATTTGAAGCTGTGGACTGCCGGTCTCTGCAATGTAGTGAGGAGGAGCAGCTCCACAGCCAAACTTTTGCTGGTGTTTGCATGCACTGTGTTTTTTTTCTTCCACGCAGCGTGAGTGTGGCGGTGTCTCTCTCTGAGGTGGCGGGACAGACCTCTGCAACCTCAACTCACTTTTTAAGCCACCCTGAGCCACCACCAAGAACACAAAGTCTAGATTATAAAAGACGACAGATAGGCTGAAAATAGAGCCTTCAGCTGGAGGAGACCCAAGACTTTTTAAAAGCTGAATAACTGCTCTTTTTGTGTGAGTGTGAGTGTGTGTGTGTGTGTGAGTGTGTGTGTGTGTGTGTGTGTGTGTGTGTGTGTGTGTGTGTGCGTGTGTGTGTGACAGTGTGTGAAGGGGAGACTCTCTCTGCACTTTTAGAGGATGGCAGAGCCCAAAAGGAGATGAAAAGAGGAGAGCAGCAGAGGTTTGAGCTGCAGAAGCCTTTTGTCCTGAGCTCTGCCTGCACAGTTGGACCGGAGCTGACAATGAAGATGAGCACGGTAACTATCTGTTCACACTCCCCGTCTGCGGAGAGCACCCGCTGTATCTTTCCGGTAGTTTTGTCGGGAGCAGATTCGTGTGAGCATTTAAATCCTCTCAGGGAAGCGGACTGTGTTTACAAAGCAGACATTTAGTCAGGAACTGCTCATTTTATGCTCCCAGAGTTCACCGGGTTGTTTTGGAGGGGGTTATTTGCGCGGAAAATGTGCACTTTAGGAAACATTTACGCACGGGATCTACATGTAAGTATCGCAGCGGCTACAGGTCTGCGCTCACCAAACTTCTTGACAACAACAACAAAGCGATTCAAAGCGATGTCAGGTGGTTTATTTTGATTTGCAGACGCTCCTTGAGGCTCGTATTTGAGGTACCGGTGTAATGCACGCGGGCCGGCTGCCAACTGTCTGGGTCAGAGTGGCCAAGTAAGTAGCGCTGTCTGTCTGGAGTGCTGGAGCCTGAAGAAACACACACATACACACACACACACACACACACACACACACACACACATAGACCCAAAAAGAAAATCCACATCTCCAAAAACGACTTCTCATCCGTGTTTGGAGCCCGGTCACTTTGATTGGACATCAGCCTTCTCTCACCTGGACCCGCTGACGTCTGTTTATAGTAGTCGAGTTTGCACATGCTGCCGTGAAGCGCGTCAGTGAGTAAAACCACAATCTGCACGAATGATATCATGTCGACTCTGCAGCACCGTTGGCGCTCTGTTTTAAGATTTATGCATCCATTTAAATGCGGTTATTACGCTTCAGTTACACTCGTGTGAAGAGCATCCGTCATGAAACTGTCATTCCGGCAGAGGAGGAGTAAATTAATAAGAGTCTAACTCAAGTGTGCACAGAGTTACAGCCATGAATTGAACTTTAATGCTGAGATATTTAACTCTGTAGTAGATTTTCATTCATTCACCACCTTCAGCTGATGCATGTTGTCATTAAAGCTGCAAGGACTGGTCAGTTTATTGAACTGTTGATCAACAGATGTCACTTTGCTGCAAAAATCCCAATTTTTTCTGGCTCCAGCTTCATAAATGTAAGAACAAGCTGCATTTTGTGGGTTTGTATCACTATAACTTGAACAGTTTTGGCCTTTAGACTGTGGGTCTGATAGAAGAAGCAATCTGAAGACTTCACTTTGGACTCTGGGAAATCATAACTGGCTTTTTTCCCAATATTTTGTGACATTTTGTTGATAAAATGATCAGTGGTTCAGGAGAAAATGATCTGCGGATTCATTGTTCAATGCCAAAATCTAGAACTTTTTCTGGTCCCAGCTTCATAAATGTAAGAACAAGCTGCATTTTGTTGGTTTGTATCATTTTAATTGAATATCTCTGGATTTAAGACTCCTTGTAGAGATTTTAAGTTGCCACCTTGGCTCTGGTCGGCACTTTCCACTGTTTTCTGATGTTTTATGGACCAAATGATGAACTGATTAATTAGCAGATGAAACAATGATGACATTTTTTATGAACAATGAATTTTTAGATGATATACTAATGTCAAAAAAGCCAGTTTTGATTTCCCAGAGTCCAAAGTGAAGTCTTCAAATTGCGTCTTTTATCCAACCCACAGTCCAAAACCTTAAAATGTTCATGTTAAAATTATTTAAACCAACAATAAACGGCATGTCCTCCCATTTATGACGCTGGAACCAGTAAAAGTTTTGGATTTTTGCAGCAAAATGACAGAAGCAATTGATCAATTAATTATCTGTTGATTGCCAAATTGATAAATTGACCAGTCGTTGCAGAGTTAATGAAAATAGCCACTAGTTGAAGCTGGTAAATGGATGAAAATCTGTTAAAAAAAAGAGTTGTATATCTTGTAATTAAGGCTTGTTTCATGGCTCTAATGCTCGCTTAACCTGGACACTTGAAAAAGAAAATGTTAGAAACAACACCGATTTTTGGGTTTTGGACTGTGGGACGGATAAAATAAGCAATTTCAGGACTTTATTTTGGACTTTTTTCCAAAATTTTGTGACATTCTGTTCATAAAATGATCAGTTGTTAAAGAGAAAAAAAATCTGTGGCTTCATCGTTGATGGAAATTTTCATCATTGTTTCATCCACTAATTAATCAGTTGATCGTTTGGTTTATAAAATGTCAGAAAATTGTGGAAAAAGCCGACAAGAGAGCAATTTGGCGACTTCAAATTGCTCTTTTTTTGGTCCAACAAGTAGCCTCAAATCCAGAGATACTCAATTAAGATGAAATAAACCAACAACAAGCAGCATATCTTTACATTTGTTTCACTGGAAAACACGTTTGGCATTTTGACTCTAAAAATGACCAAGATGATTGATCAGTTCTTAGAATAGTTTGAGTAATCGGTCAGTTAATTGATTAATTGACTACTCACAACAGCTCAACAATCAGGTTTTTGACCTCTGCTTGATTTCCTCCACAGGAATGCAGATGGATCGGTCAGGACAAGTTTCCAATATAGAGCTTCCTGTTTGGAGTTACACCTGAGAGTGACTGTGTCTGATGGATTATGGTGTTTTCTACCAGCTGCTGACATGAATCCAGAGGCCAGTGAGATGCGGAAGCGCTCGCCTTCAGGAGAAATCTAAGACCTGGATGAGCCCTCGAGCACGACCACGAGAACATTTCAGAGAAGGAGACAAACCATGGACTTGTTATGGTGTGGCATCGGACCGACCGCGTGCTTTTAACCTGTTTGTAGCGCCCTCTACCCTCCACCCCATGTCACACCTTGCCCTGAATTATGGAAATTTTGTGGAAGACGCTGACTTGGACACTGAGCCTGGTGGTGATGGCTGCTTCTGAATTTCAAAGCATCAACAGACTTTCATACAACTCTCAAGGTATGATTCAGACAGGTGGACAGGAAGATCTTAAAGGGACAGTTCACCCCAAAATCCAAGATACACATTTCTCCTCGTACCTATTTATCAGTCTAGGTTGTTTTGGTGTGAGATGCAGAGTGTTGGAGGTATCAGCTGTAGAGATGTCTGCCTTCTCTCCAATATGATGGAACTAGATGTCACTCAGCTTGTGGTGCTCAAAGCACCAAAAAAGATACATTCGAAAAACTCAACATCAATGTCTCTTTCCAGAAATCATGACCCGGTTACTCAAGATAATCCACAGAACTTCTTGTGAGCAGTTTCATGTAGGAACTATTTTCTCACTCCTGAACAACACCCACTAACCATATCATCGCGCAAAAGGCATCTACTGCTAGCTCACCTAGCACAACTGAGCTAACGCAACAGCTCAGCTAAGCAGGACGCCATTAATGCTATATCTCACACTGTTACGAGCACGAGCCTCTTGTCCATGAGTATATGCAAACTTACCTCTGCGTGGTTATATGGGTAGCGGGTGTAGTTCAGTGGAAAAAGATCTGTTGATGATCTTGAGTAACCGGGTAAGGATTGCTGGAAAGAGACATTGGCCCCTTTTAAACTGTCTCTTAAGGCGGGAATTTCATGTCATTATGCCGCTTTGCCATGCTGTATGAAAGGTACAATCATGGAAAGGGGGACAAAGTTGTCTGGTGTTAGGGACAGCATGGAAACAACGTCTAAAAGAGACAGCTGGCAGGTCAGGATTGAGGTTTAACAAGTAGCTGATAGCAGTTAGCAGCTAACTCATAGAAGAAAAACACTGTCCGAAAATGTCTGCAAATTGGGAAAACAATGATGTCAGGGATCTCCTTACCTTACTGAGCAGACGACAAGATCTGCCCTGTATTACAGAGACAGTAAATGATGGTTATGACACGCTATGCTGTTCTTAGTGAGTACAAAGCGCTGCTTACACGTATGTTTTATGTCACAGTAGTTGCTGACACTGTTCTTGTGTTACATATCACGCCTGTTTTGCTTCCACGGTGCCAGCATGCTGTCTAAAAATCACACACTGGGGCGAAATAATGTCGCCAGTATTTGGTCCTGTGTAAAAAGGCAAAGACGGCATGCAGAGGGGACTTGGTAGCATCGCTTTGGGGCGATCTCTGTTAAAAAAGGGCTATTGTTGTAAGGCATGACTCAAATTAATCAGTTGTAAAACATGGACAAAATCATAGATAGAAGAACTGCCATAGAAACTGCCAAATTGCTGCAGCTAACGTTACACTTTTAATCAGAAATCTAGTAGACAGAAAATAGTTCCTACATGAAACTGCTCACAACAAGGTCTGCGGATTATCTTGAGTAACCGAGTCATGATTTCTGGAAAGAGACATTGATGTAGAGTTTTTTAAAAGGATTTTTTTGGTGCTTTGAACCACAAGCTGAGTGCCATCCAGTTCCATTATACTGGAGAGAAGGCAGACATCTCCACGGCTCCTTATCGGCTCGAAACGGCTCGTAACTCACACCAAAGCAATTGAGACTGATATATAGCACTACAGATAAGCGGAAAAATATGTTTTTGATTTTGAGGTGAACTGTCCCTTTAACACTCCCATTGTATGATCGATATCACATCTTCTTCTTCTCTTCTCTCTCCTGTAAAAGAGGAGTTCCTGTCCTACCTGCAGCACTACCAGCTGACTGTCCCGGTGCGGGTGGATGAGAGCGGGGAG
>NC_065514.1:1296908-1321785 GCF_006386435.1 Epinephelus moara
ATTCTGCAACTTTATTCCTCAAATCCTCTGACTAAATATACCTTGTTTTTCTGTATGTTCATACCCAGGTTTATCTTTATTTTCATATGCATTTTCATTTATGTAGGACTACTTATGTAACACCCTACTATTATTTCGAGGGCTTTCCCCTAATAGTCGACCAGAAAGGTCATTAGTCAGCAAGATTTCATCGGTCGCTCAGTCGCAGAAAAAACAAACAAACGTGAAACTCTATACAGAGCTGTGCCTTGTCAGAATAAATCCAATGACTGGACCATGTGTGACTTTAATTTGAAAGGACAGACACAGGAAGTGTCCTCGTCAGGTTAATTTCCAGGGCTGGTACCTGTGGTTATTCCACAGGCTAGTTAATAACATGTCGGGCAGGAAATCCAAAGTGTGGGATCATTTTGAGAAGGTGAAGGACGAACCCAAGGTGATATGTAAACTCATCTTCATTGGTCGACTACAAACATGACGTATCATCTGAAACATGGAAGTAGCTACATGCCCATTAGCCCACAGCGTCATTAACAGGCGGCTCGCTCAGTGTGTGACGTGCACTTGTAGATAAAATATAGGCCTATATTAATGAAGGTTCATTAGTACGGTTTTGTATTTCTCTGTAATGTAGCACAGTGTTAACAATGTTACTGATACTATTCTTTCTCACACCGTCAACTCAAACCATTGTCACTGTACATAGGCAGGGTTACAGCATGTGTGCACTCTGCTTGTAACACACAGTGACATCATGGATCGGTTGCAGGTGGATGAAATAATAGATTATTAATGACGAAATATTAATGACATTCTCTTAAATATGAACATAGCAGAGATCAGAGCAGAGTTGCTGTCTGTCTCCACATTAAAAGAGGCTCTGTGCACATTTACGCATGAGGAGCAGTGTCACTTTACAGATTATTTCAGAGGCTAAACGTTTAGGTCTGTTTCCTCTGTCAAGCTTACAGATAAAGTTTTTAGTTTTGCTACTTAAATGTTGAATTAAGGCACTAAATTCAACTCCAGACCAGTGGTTCCCAACTGGTCCAGCCACGAGGTCCAGATTTCTCCTTAGTCATTAGTTTGAGGTCCCGCAGTTTAAGGTATTTGGCTTTATACTTGCGTTCGGCCATGTCTTTGAGCTAGTTTGCTGTCTTTGTCAAGCAGCTGTCTATTAGTCACTCTCTCCTAAGCAAATAACGGCACTTCAAAATAAAAGCTCTGTGCTGGAAATTCACTGTACTCAAAAATGAAGTGTTTTTTTATAATCTTGACATATTTACGAGTCACTTGTGGTCCATTCAGTATGGGTCCGCAACCTATTTTTGGACCATGACCCACCAGCTGGGAACCACTGCTTTAGACCATGCACTATAGGGCCCTTTTCCCTTCAGCGTGTTAGCATTGTCTTTGAAAGCATGTTAGCATTCAGCTCAAAGCTCCACTGTTGCCTCGCAGAGCTGCCAGCGTGTCAATCAATCAATCCGATCCGTGAGGAAACAGATGCACAGAGATTACTTTTAACTAACAGAGTGACGCTCTAAGTATCAGGTAAGCAGGCCGCTGTACCTCATCCATACCACTGAACATGTGTGTGTGTCTGAATATTTGATGAGGACACAATGCCTCGCTGGACCTGAACAAAGCCCGGGGATTGTTAATTAGAGTGAGTGCTCAAACACACTGCGCGAGCACCGCAAATGTGGCCGAACGTGACAGCTTTAGGCTCTCAGAATAATCGCACTCCCTCACCTCGGTCTCACATGACCCCCCCACCACCCCACCCCAGGAGCAACAGGTGACGTCATGTAGGTATGGGTCTATATTTAAAGCATTCTTGCAAGAGCACCACCTGACTGACGGCAGTGAGTCTATAAACAGCCTGTTCTGTTTGCATCAGTGGTGGAAGAAGAAGTCAAAGCCTTAACAATATAAATATATAAAATTACAAGTAAAAGTCTGTTTTTGTAAAAGAACAGGAGTATTTTCAGCAAAGAACCAAAACTATAAGATACTTTCTTTGATAGTGTTTTCTTATAGATATTGTAAGTATTGTAATAGTGTAGTATAGTAATATTGTAGTAGCCTATGACAAACATTTTATCCCGGGTACACTTGACCAAAGGTTCAAAAAATGGATTCCAAATGTCTTAACAGCGCTCTGCACAATAGTAAAGGATGGGAATGTGATCGAGAGCTGAAACCAAAACTATGCATGAAGCAACCAGGACCACTTTTGATATTTGCAACTATGGGACTTTTACGACAGAGAAATAAAACGTACTGTAAATTTGGATGAAAATGGAAAAACTAGAGCCATAATTGGCATTTACAAATCAATGAAACACAAAATAATATCTACACTTTATCAATGTTTCCTAGCCCCCATGATACCTTGCGTAAATTATGGGCGCAACTTCCGGCACTGACCCGAAACCATTGATTTCCAATGGCAACAGTTTGTTTACAGTCCTCTGTTCTTCTCTCCAAGAGCAACTGGGAAATTAAAACGTGGAACACACCACCTGTTATAGCTCAAACAGGATCATGTGATCATTCCTCTGCCATCTCTGACAGACATCTCAAAGCAACCAAGCATGCTAGCAATTAGCATGCTAACAGTTAGCACGCTAACAATTAGCTAGTCTTGCTCCGTTAAAATACTGTTATATATGTCCTGAGCTAGCTTAAGGTAAAATCTGCTCCTTCTAAAGATGATTTATGATTTATGATGAACTGATTAACTGTAGCTCCATGTAAAGTGAATGAATGTGATGTTTCCCAGCTAATCCTCCGCTGGTCTGCGTTAACCACGCAGTTTACACATTTTTATAACTTCTGATTTATTAAAAACTGTTCTGAGTGAAACATGAAGCTGAATTTAGCAGCAGACTTATTGTCTTATATGATATATAGTAAGTGCAGTAAATCAGTGACACATTCTCAGCCCTGATAACTAAATACATATTTCACAGTTTATTTTCTAACGTAGGTTGAGACTGAAGTCAGACAGAGATATCATGTACTGACGCTGAGTGACGCACCTGTCAGTCTACGTGTCATTCTCTTCTGCTAACTCTGATTTAAACTCTTGTGGTTCTATTTCTCATATCAACGGTAACCATGGCAACAGGAACAATCCTTGTTTGTTCTGGTCACATGTTCAACACACAGTTGCTGAAGACAAAGATGTAGCTCAGACTGGTTGTTAGTCGTTACAGACACAGACAGTGCAACAGGTACCAGAGCTCCGCAGAGACATTTTAGAAAATGCTGAGTTAACATTAGTTCAATATTTGTTAAGAAATAAATCAGTATTTGATGAACTGAAGGCAAATGACTTTGGAAAAGAACCAGTGTTGGCGGTTAGCCACCAGGAGTAGCCACTGGGACTAACCACAGACAGTCTATGGGACTAACTAGCTCACTGCTACTTCCTCTATCTCACAGGAAGTTTCTACAGTTGTGCCCTCAGGAAGAAGGTGGATAGCACAACCATGTTGGAGAAGATGTGGGGCAATAAATGTGGACCATACTCAAGTATTTTGGATCATGCATGGTATTGTACCTCGGCAGGAGAAACTGTGTTAAGGGAAGACAGATACCGACTGAAAATCTTGTTGGCAACCTGTAAAAAGGCCGTCTTGAAGAGATGGTACAAGGCAGAGCCACCAACACAAGATGAACAATATATACGATATGGAACTGTTAACCCACAGGACGAGGACTCAAGAGGAGCGATGTCGAGAGAAATGGATAGAGTTTGCATGTCAATGACAAGATGAGAGACTTAGAGTAGTAACTGACTTTGTTACAGGGATGAATCGTTCTTGAGAGACAGGGAGATGTTTGTTTGTATTCTGCTTTCATCTCTTCCTTTTTATGACATTTTGTAAAAACAATAAAAATAAAGTGTTAAAAAAAACGATAGCTGCAGTGGAATTAAGTAAAATGAAAAAGCCAAGCATTTGCTGGTTTCTTAAATGTGAGAATTTGATGCTTGTCTTTGCCACACATGCCAATAACCTGAATAGCGTTGGATTTTTGGATTGTTGGTTGCATGTTTCACTATTTTCTGACACTTTATTGTAAAAACGATAAATTATTTAATCAGGAAAATAAGTGGCAGATTGGTCAATAAAGAAATGATCATTAGTCGCAGCCCTAGAGCACCAACAAACGGTTCCTTCCCACCACTGGTAGACATGCTACAGTTCCTGCATGAGAGACACAGTGCATATGTTCCTGAGCAGAGTGAGGAGGAGAAAGCGTCAGACAGGAAGCTCGTCGGTCTATTTGTGGCGCAGTGTTTCTCCCTGACAGGCTGAGGCGGTGGGAGGGGACCGGCGTGACGGCGGACGCAGACAGCCAGGACTAAACAGAAAGTAGTTGCTCATTCACATCCGAGCGCCACACTGCAGAGCGTCTGCAGCCTCCCACCACACAGTCCCGACTGTGAAGCCATGATCAGTGGGCTGGAATCCCTCTGTTTACCCTGCTAAAAATAGATTCCACACACTGCGATGACGTGGCATCTCGTGACAAGACCCCCCTCCTCCTCCTCCTTTCCTCCTCAGCTCCCCACCGCCACCGCCACCCTGCTCCTCCTCCCACCTCTCTCATCCAGACTGTACCGCCGAGCTAGCAATGCAGTTATTGGTATGCAACGCTCAGCCCGGCTGCATGCCACCTCTCCTCAAAATCCTGTCTGACATGTCTTTGGAGAAAAACTCTGGCACAGAGGAGATGGCAAGATGAATTTCAAGGAAAAAGAGAGGGATGGATGGACAAGACAGAGATGGGGGGAAGGGTGGGGAGGAGGCAGGGGAGAAGGAGCAAGTGAAGGAGGGGGCGGCAATCAATACCATGAGTCATTCTTTCTGCGGTGGCCACTTCCTAACAGCATTCATTAAAAGCAAACCTAATCATTTTGGCCCGATAATCAGATCCTGTGAGGCTCCATCTTCTTTCACTCCCAAACCACCACGCACATTAAAATCATGCACGCTCAACCTGAAATGGGAGGAAACAGGACCAGTACATTAGGCAGTGGATCTGATGGTTGGGGTGATAGCGAAGCTGCAGCGACACGGCTTCAATCAGCAGGTGAACTCTGTAGATAACCAACAGATTTTCAGTCACAAAGGGCGCACTGTTGATCATCCACCACTTTGATCTAGACTGAAAAATCTCAACAACTATTAAATGGACTGCCATTACATTTTGTACAAACATTCATGTTCCCCAGAGGATGAATCCGAATTACTTTAATGATCTACTGACTTTTTCTTTAGCACCATCGCAGCTCAAACTTTTCTCTTATCCTGTGAAATATCCAACACAGTCTCACTCCGTCACATATCGACATTTGGTCATGGACTTTCGACATCCACATACGATGTGCAAGGTACCCTGGGTGTGTTGGTTGTTAATGTTCTGGGCAGCCATGTCAAGTTCTGCCAGTTTATTTAAATGTAAATATCCCATTAATTGGGACCTCAGAATTGCATCTCTGCTCTTTGCAGATGATGTGGTTTTGTTGGCTTCATCAATCCGTGACCTCCAGCATGCACTGGGGTGGTTTGAGTGTGAAGCGGCCAGGATGAGAGTCAGCACATCCAAATCTGAGGCCATGGTTCTCTGCAGGAAAACGGTGGATTGCCTCCTCTGGCTTGGGAGAGATTCATCGCCCCAAGTGAAGGACTTCAAGCATCTCAAGTGAGAGTAAAATGAAGCCTGAGATGGACAGGTTGTTTGGTGTGTGATGCTGTCATGAGGAAGAGGGAGCTGAGCTGAAAGGCAAAGCTTTTGATTTACTGGTCCATCTCCGTCCCAACCCTCACCTATGGTCATGAGCTCTGGGTAGTGACCAAAAGAATGAGATCGCAGATGCAAGTGGCTGAAATGAGTTTCCTCTGTGGGGTGTCTGGGCTCAGCCTTAGAGATAGGGGGAGGAGCTCGGACATCGGGAGGGAGCTCGAAGTAGAGCCGCGTCAAAAGGAGCCAGTTAAGGTGGGTTAGGCATCTGATCGGGATCCTCCTGGGCGCCTCCCATTAGAGGTTTTCCAAGCACTTCCAACTGGTAGGAGGCCCTGCGACAGACCCAGAACATGCTGGAGGGACTAAATATCCCATCTGGCCTGGAGACGTCTCGGGATCCCCTAGAAGGAGCTGGAAAAGCCTCGCCTGGGAGAGCACATTGCCTTCAAGTTGAAATGAAGTTCAGCGAAAGTTCAATCAGGAAGACTTCCTTTATGCTATATTCATTCACAGTTCTCTCTCTGTCTCACTCCCACCACTTCAACTAAATCAGCTGATTATGCGCGTTCCCTCTCCTGGTTATCAAATCAAACTTTGCCACGATCTCCTTCAGCCATTCATGTTGCTGCTGCCACAGTTTAAATCTGTTCTACTCTCTGCTCCCAACAGCTGTCATCTTAGATGGAATCGTTGTGCCCTCCTCCACCCCATTCACCTCCAGTCACCTTATCCAGAGCCCAGGACAAGCTCACCAAAAGCCCACTCCTCTTCACATCCAGATCCTCAGCTCCCTCTTCACCTCATCTCATCATCTACACCAGCATTTAGACTCTACATTGGTCTAGACATCTTTACCGCCTCCTGGAATAGATGCCATCATGATGGGGTCTAATCGTCAAAGACTTTTCACAAGTAAATAAATATTATTTTCTCTCACAACGAGTCTGTCCTCATTTAAATTATTTTAAACTGCTTTGTCCCCCCGGGTCAACACTCTTTCTTTTACAGCAATCTCATGTTCTTCCACATCCTGCAGCAAAAAGCCTCTTCGTTCCTCAGTGTGGTGGCTATTTATCTCCAAGAATTCAAGGCCACTTGACTTTCCCTGTGGTCTCTCATTGATGACCCATAGAGATGTCTGTACAGGTGAACCTGCTTGGCCAGTTTTCCCAGTTGAACTGAAGAGTGCAGCATGCACAGTGGGCACCTAGTTACAAAAATTCAGAGGTGCATGACCAAGCACCGCAACAGCTTTCAGAGCATTTGCACCCCACGCAAAAAGCAGGCCTGCATCATTTTCTGGTGTACCGGGGACATTTAGGTTGAGCATGAACCACGCTTTAGTCTTGTGTTCATTCCTGCATATACTCTCATTAAAATGCATATTTGCTGTTAAAAGAAATCACCAAATAAAGTGAGTTATCATACCTGCACACACACACTTGGATATCTACAGTAAGATTCATATATTTTTTACTGTACTGCTCAGGAAACATGTGCTGGCAGAGCTTATTTAAAGCCCTGTGGCGACAGGCAGGCAGAGAAACTCTTTCCAGGTTTAAAGTGTTCTTCCTAGAAAGTTTTGGCTCCCCTGCTGCATCCGTCTAAATAAGTTACAGGCTCGGTGTGGATCACACGCACAACAGCGCCTCTTTAGTGTTTTCACCTTCGCTGTCTAAGAATAGCTGCAGCTCTGATGCCTGCATTGTTAGCAGGATGTACAGGACATTTGTAGCAAGGACATGTCAGGTTCTGTACAGTATATCAACTGAGTGAGCAAGTGAGATGTGCTTGTGTTGTTCTTTACAGGAGGGGGAGGAGAGAAAGGTGAAAAACAAAGACAAGATGACCGGGACAAAGGCGTCATTTCAGGGAAATATAACCTAAAAAAGACGGACTCGTTTCGAGCAGAAGCAATTAGACAATTACTTCTGTAGTCACTCACATAGGTGTCGATTTTGGGACATGTTCCCCTAAATATTTCGAGCATGTGCATTTGTTGCCCCACTAAAACCATCAAAGTAACAGAGGACTT
This sequence comes from Epinephelus moara, assembly GCF_006386435.1. NCBI lineage: Eukaryota > Metazoa > Chordata > Actinopteri > Perciformes > Serranidae > Epinephelus > Epinephelus moara. Next base: position 1,304,707 of record NC_065514.1, read on the forward strand.
TAATTCTGACAAAATTAAAGACATTTACACCATAAATTGATGCAAAAAAAAGGCACAAAATGGTGCAGAAAAATTTACCAGAATGCAGAAAATTAAGTTTTTGATGGTTAACATTTTCTAGCAGAACCCTCAAATCCCGTTTCGAATGAGCACTCCCCAAAAAGTTAAAACAAAACCTACGCTTTTGGCCATTTTTCCTTTCTGTTCATAAAACAGGCTGAGCGTTGTATTTATTTTGGTCAAGTCTGGCTTCCTTTGTTTTTCTTCTTTTTTTGGTTTTGTTTTTTTGTATGTGGGTCGAGCATGTTTGTTTGTAAATGTAATTGTTTCAGATGAAAATTAAATATAATATGAAAAAAATACACCTTTGCTCAATCACCAGGAAATTCTTTAGATTAGGTCTGCTTTTATTATTAAAAAATACCAAAAAATATTTGTCCATTCTTGCTTCCAGCTCCTTAAATAGGAACACTTTTCTTTGTCTTCTGTGATTCTAAATTGAATTTATTTATGTTTTTGGACTACCGGCCAGACGAAACGAGCAATTTGAAGGCGTTATCTCAAGTTTTGGATGATTGTGACAAACATCTTTCATTAGTTGTAACATTTTCCAGACTAAACAATTAATCAAAAACAAAAAAATACAACAGATTAATCGTTTGTTGCAGCCCTGAGCACTTTTGCAAATTACAAGCATGTCCAGTGTTTGGTCTAGTTTCATGCAAACATTAGCATTTATCTTACAGCACAGGCCGCCTTCACAGAAGTGCTAACACGGCTGTCGACTAATGGTGTTGTTGGTGTTTTGATTACAAGGAAATTTGCATCAATTAAGAGCAAAATCAACCACTGTGTGTCCTCCATGTTGTGACCCTGTCGTGTAGAGTAATCCAGGTTGTGGTTGTGAATGTTTTCTGATTTTACTGAGCTCACAATCGTGCATATTCCTAAATAAGGTGCATTTAATCAGATGTTGACGAACTGAGGCCCATTGAAGGGATTTTTTGGGGGAGTCTTTCCCTTAGCCACTGTGAGGGTCCAAGGACAGAGGGGATGTCGTATGCTGTAAAGCCTCTGAGGCAAATTGTGATTTGTGATATTTGGCTTTAGAAATAATTAATAAAATAATTTGACGTGCACTATATTCAATGGAAACTTGAGGGTACATACACAGTGCACAGAGGTATGTTAGTAGGGGAGTCACTCACAGACATGCACACTAAAAGTACAGCCATTTAAAACCCATGCAAATTGGGTATATGCAGAGATAGATCTGTTTTACCAACTGTACATGGTGTTCTGTGAGGTTTATGCAGCCTGTAATTTCACTGCTTGGAGGTAATACATGAAACTTAGCCCACAAACACACCATAATATTCTCAGCCATTAGAATCAGATGTATGGATCATATTGATCAAAGCAAAGCTACACTGATGGAGACCACCTGACCACTGCAGCTCATTCTGCCAAAATAACGCAGGGAATTAATTAACATTTGCATGGTGTCAATGTGCCTGATTAATGACAGACCTGAGCGTTAATTAGTGGTGACGCTGTGTTATCAGGTACACAACACATCCATCATCAGCGACTCACCTGCAGCCCGGAGTTTATCTGCAGTCCCGGTTCTTCAGCTGGATGTCCACACGGAGCCTGAACGCATCATAGCTGTCAGTTAAAGGTGTATTTCCCGGAGTGCGGTGGAGAGCAGCCTGATGTAGCGCCGGTGATGGTGTTTATGTTCAGCAGTGGAGGGTCAGCGGTGGCTGTGTGCTGTTGTCCCCCGCACGGAGCGTTCAGTCCTCGGTGTGTCCGCCTGGTGAGTCCCGCTGCTGTGGACGGATCTCACCGCTGCTCCTCCATCATCCAACAACACGTCCTGTCCGGTGTCTCAGCGTCGGTGTGCTGCCGGTAGCTGATGATATATCCAGGTTAGCGGTTACATCAGAAGACAGGACATCCTGCTGTCGGACACCAAGGGAGAAAGGCGCCCCCCAGCGGTGAACAGCCGCATACAGGCGTTAAGCATTGAGATTCCTGCAGAAAAATTACTGTTATCAGTGGTGGAGGAAATATTCAGAGCTTTTATTTTTTTATTTTATGACTGCTGTTTATATTCCTCTTTAGACATGAAAAACAAAAAAATGGAGGTTCATTTTACAAACAGGGATCCACTCTATAGCATCAAAACCCATGCATATACAGGAAAATGGCTTTTAACTAACTGTCCCCTGTATGCATGAAAGTGAAAGGGTTAAGTAAAGGTAGCGATACTTTTCTGGACTATATTGGAAATGATGGGGCCCGGGGCCCTCAGGAGGGGACTGTATCATCTCCATCTCCTTCAACATACCTGATTACCCCTGAGAACTGTCATGCTGTGAACCTTTACTCATTTTTTGTTGTTGTTTGTTTGTTTAGTTGTGTCTGTTTTAATATTTGTTTGTCTTTTTTCTTTTTTTCATATATATGTTTATTTTTATTTTATTTATTCTCTTTTTTTGAGCGTGTTCTGTATCAGTTCGGGAATAAGTTGGAAAAGAGGATGTTTATCTGTCATGCCCTTATTGTCATGATTCTCATCTCAATAATCTAAAAAAAAAAGTAGAAATACTAACGTGTAAAAATACTCTGTCACCGGTTAAAGTCCTGCATCCAAAGTTTAACATAAGTAAAAGTACAAAAGCATCAAAACAGTACCAGAAGTAAAAGTACTCATTATGCAAAATGGCCCATTTCAGAATAATGTATGACATTATTGGCTTATTGATGCATTAATGTGTTCATCACTTTAATGTTGCAGTTGGTAAAGGTGAGGCTTATTTTAATTACTTTATATCCTCCTAATTTCTCCTAGTTATTGGGATCAGCTTTATAGCGTTTTTCCACAATTTTTAGTTATTAAATTATTTTACTTATTTGCTTTTATCAGTTGTTGTGGCAGTCATGTCCCTTTTAACTTTTACATGCAATAAACTGAGGGGAAATATATATATATATTATTATTTTTATTTTTATTTTTCCTGCCAACCTCATGGTCTTCTGATATTATCAGATGGCAGTGAAAACCCAGACACAATTACTTTTAAGTAATTTTCTTTTTTCTTTTCTGTTTTTTATGTCTAAAGTTTATCAGTTTCAGTATTACACATTGGCCACTTTATTAGGTACACCTGAAAAAAATCAAATACATCCACTACAATAGTTTAGTCAGTAATTCTGCCTAAGTCAAGACAATAGGAGGCATTAATTTAATCATTTTTCTTAGGGTTATAGTTTGCAGTGGGGTTGAACTGGACTGTCTTATAATAAGGAGTTCCTGATGTTTCGCCTGACTCATTTGCAAACATGAAGCCAGAAGAATATCAGAAACACCTCAGAAAGAAACAAATTGTTGAATTAACATAACTATGACAGTGTCAACAAAAGTTGGCCACTTTAAACTTTGTAAAGGTGGAATATGTTGTATGTATGTACCTAATAAAGTGGCCAGAGAGTGTATACATATCAAAATGTCTACATTAACAATACGATTTTTAATCAGCTTTTAAGTTATCAAACTTGGTTCAGGACAAGGTGTTTTATAGGATCAGTATACACATTTAATCCTATAAAACAAAGTATTTTACAATGTAATTCCTTTTATAGTTATATCTTAATTTTTGACCAAAAGAATTCACCTATTAATGTGTGTGACATGTTTCGTCAGAATCCCTGCACTGTTTTACTGTGGGAATAATCAACCAGTCATTCATAATAAGAGGAGCAACACTTCTAGTTATCAAAAAAAAAGCTTCATTTATTGTGCAACAACAACATTATAGTTCCAGTGAAGATCATGTCTGGTAGTAAAACTGCATGGCAAAAGAAAGCAGTGCAAGAAATTCCATGCACAAGCATTGCTGAAGGAGAAACAACCGGCTGTTTGAAAATGTGTGTGTTTGCTGAAAAAGTGTGCTGGTTTGGATTTTACAAGTGGCTCTGATCCGGAGCGTCCAGTCCTGTTAGCGAATATGGAACGTAAAGCAAAGAAAGTGACGAGCAGTAATGGAAAGTAAACGAAGGAAAAAAGGCGATTTGATTCAAGTAAACAAACATTTCCTTCAAGTTCGATAAATTTGGCCCAAAACAAATACAAAAAAAACATTTGTGAAAGAAATAAAAGTGTAAAATACATATAAAAACATAAAATAAATACATTTGAAGTCATGTTAAAAAAATATCCATCAACACATGAACAAAAATGGCAGTGATATTTCCCAAGTGGATGAATGTCTCTGCTGGAAATTCTTTTTGATCATTCACATAGCAGATTTTAAAAATCTACACCTGAATATGGCGAGTAAAACATATCATATTAATATTTCTGTGACTAAAAAAGTAAATGACTTTACAAATCTGTGTATTTCTAAAAATAGACTCATAAAATTGCAATATCTTTCAGACATATAAAAAATATCCCAGAGTAATACGTATAAAAAGATGAGTTACTGTACAGATGGACTCATGGCACAGAGAGACAATCAGTGCAGTGTATAAAACCAAGACACTAAAGTTGTAGCATCTACACTGTGATGTAAAAAGACAGACATTGCTATATGTTGGCAGAGGAGCGGAGGACGTGGAATCTCTTCAGGGTCATGCGGATGGATCCCAGCTCACGATTCAGTCTCTCCAGACGATTCTCTAAGGCCACCTGAGCAGGACAGAAGGGCAGGACATTAACCGGAAACTACCGTAATAATTATTTCATTCATTTATGAAGCAAAAAAAGTCCAAAATTCTCTGAATCAAGCTTCTCAAATGTGAAGATTTGCTGCTTTTTAGCCACACTAGCAATCTTTCCATTTTTAAAGGGAAAGTAAAGACCTATCTTTTAAATATGTTTTTTTTGTTTGGAGTAATGTTACAGACTTAATGCAAAAAACACACCAAGCAGAAGCAAAATGCAGCTCACCACGATAATTACATTTCAGTCAGGAACACTTTAGTCAAAGAAAACTTTATTTCCATTTGCAGTATTATATTTGGTAGTATGGCTCTGTTCTGGGGCCTCTACCTTTCCTTGGGCCTACGCAGAAAGTCTCTTCCATGCGCCTAAATGGAAAGCCTAAGGCAGGGAGAGCAGCAGCAAAGACCACCCAGGAACAGAACAGAGCAGCATCAATGACAAACAGAAATGACATTAAGTCAGACACAGCATGAAAAGGAGGAGCTGGGGTGGAGGCAGGTTGCACAGTGGCCTGCAGAGGAAGCAGCAACAGTAGGCAGGCCAGAGCAGTTTAAATAGGGCGCCCTGAATGAGTTTCGCCAGTTGGTTGCATAGAAAGAAATCATGTGATCTATCAGCTGACTCCCTTCCATCAATCAGCTGCTCCATCAGTTGACTGGGCTGCTGACATCGTGTCCTGCCTGAACTAATGCTATGCTCAATTTTTCTGCAGCCAGGAGATGTGTTCATATGTTTCAGGTAGGATGAAAGTTTTTGTAACATCGGTCAACATGTCACATGTGTCACAGAACTCTGTTCACTGACTGGCTGTGAGTATTCTCTGGCTGCACTTTGCAGCAGGATCTAACGGTCGCAGCCGCTGCACCTTTCCAGTCACTACACGGCAGCTCGTTGCAGGCTGCACTTCAGCGTTAGTTTTTTGAGTTTAATCATTATTTTTTTAAACTATATTTTCATCCCTAATGTATATTTAAATGTATTGACTTTTATTTATTGAATTTAGACTTGCACCGATTACAATTTTTTGGGCCGATTCCGATTTCATTTTTTTCAAACCACTTCACAGCACACAAGATATTGCAATATTTTATATCTTTTCCTTATTAGAACATTTTTAACCAAGATACAACCAGCTTTTCAATCATCATCTCAAACAAACAAACAAACAAACAAACCAAAAACAGTGACACAGGTTAAGAAACATTTTCCTTTTTGCTCAAATATAACTTCAGGTACAGTATTAAAATAAATCAGTAAAAAAGGCATACATTAATAAATACAGATAAATGAGATAATATTTCTTGGCGTATAGCGTTTGTGGGTAATTTCTTTAATAGACAAAAAAGTAAAAATATCTCCTGTGGAAAATTCACACAGGTCTTTAGGACGCGCCCGCCAGTAAGCGCACGGACACGCGCCTCGTCAGTTTCAAGCGGCACAGTGCAGCAGTGAGAGCTCCGCAGTTCAGTTTAACACGGACAATTAACAACTTTCTTCTCTCTTTTGATGTGTGTGTGTGAATGTTTAAGGTGAGAAGCTGCCCATGTTTCACTTCCTCACATCGCCCAAGCCGTGAGTTACACATGTGTGTGTGTGTGTGTGTGCGCTGCTGATGTTACACGATGTCAATCATGCGGCGCGGCAGAAATTTGACCGGCGTTTTCAATCGCCATATTTTAGACCGACCGGCCGGTCGCAGGTCATGGCCCATCATGTGATTGAGGATTTATAGTTTTGCTCAATGTATTTAAATTTTTTTATGTGTAATTTATAGTATTTTTTATTTCTTCTATTTTTTGTCTGTGTTGTTTTCATTTGGCTAAATAATTGCATAACTAAATAAAGCTGAGTTGGTCAGTCCCTCACTTTGGGCTAGACTGAACATATTTCAACACTTATTAAGTGGATTGAAGTAATATTTGGATCAGATATTCATGATCCCCAGAGGATGAATCCTACTGACTTTGTAGTTCCCCTGACCACATTAATCACAAATGAAAGTAATCCTTGCCACTTGATTGGGAGCAGCAAATCTTCACATTAGAGAAACATATTACAAATAATCTACTAATATTTCAGCTGTAACGACGAACGAACATGGAAAAAAATGATATGAACATGATCAATATCTGATGTCTTACCTCATCTAACCTGGTCTGTAGAGTCACTCTGCCGCCTGCTCCAGGCATCCGGCTCAAAGCTGCCTCAATCTGACACACACACACACACACACACACACACACACACGCACAAATAAAGGTTAATCATTTATTAACAACAAAAATTACATTGATGCAACGACCAGCACATGACTGGTTGAAACACTTTGACTGGACTCATCAGATTAGTCTGTGTGTGTGTGTGTGTGTGTGTGTGTGTGTGTGTGTGTGTGTGTGTGTGTGTGTGTGCGTGTGCGTGTGTGTAAATGGGGAGGCAGACGTCCCTGTATGACCAGGACAGAGGGAGGGGTTAAAGGGGATGTGGACATGGACTTCCTAAAAATAGAAGTCATTTAGAAGCAGCATAAAAACAATGAAGTCTGAGTTACATAAGAGGTCAGGTGGGGATTACAGTCGTACTGCTGTGGCCTGAGTGTCGGAGGTACGCGGCTCCTTAAACACTAAATGTCCTCTGCTGAGTGAATAAGAAATGTCCTGGTTGATAGGTGGAATCGACGCAGTGTGTGATGTGACGAGTCAGCTCCTCTCACACACACTCACCTGCAGTTTCTCCTGCGTCAGCTCGTCAAACAGTTTCTCGGCTTCAGCCAGCGAGTGGAGTCTGTCCAGGAGAAGTGGAGCCGAGTCCTCACACGAGTCCTGCAGCTCACCTCCACTGCAGGCTCCCTGCTCCTCCCAGCCCAGCTGGGAGTTTCCCTCCAGAGGGTTCACACTGCCCGTGGACTCTGGCTGCTGGAGGTCTGAGGGAGAGGAAGACATAAGAGTCTAATGTAGGACACTTAAGCTGGATTTATGCTTCTGTGTCAAATCGACACCGTACATTACGCTGTAGCCTGACGTGCACCTCCCCAGAAATGTAACTACATGTCACAGTGACGCAGACCTCCCGTCTGTCTGTGTAAGCTGAAACCATTTCCCTCAGTGGAAACAAAGCTTTGATTTACTTTAATTTCACAGNATGTGTGTTTTGAATCAACTAAACTTTACAGCACTTCACAGAAACCTCCGTCGCCAACTAGTGTTTGGAGGTGTAACTGCAGAGTGACACAGACACACCACCGCACAAGTATAAATGCTCAAAACAACTGCAGAGTGACACAGACACACCACCGCACAAGTATAAATGCTCAAAACAGTGTAGGCTCTGCATAGAGCTGACGCACAAGTATGAATCCACCTTTACACTCAGTGGCCGCTTTGTTAGATGCACCTTCTCTTCCACCACATATATGTAGATGAAAGGAGGGCAAAATATTAGAAACACCTTTGTATAAAGCAGTTTGTTCACCATGGAGTCGTGCAAGAATAAGAGTTTTCTTCATGAATTCAAGGTAACGCAGGGTGAATAACTGATATTTATACCATGGTCTGGGTGAATACTCAATTGTGATTGGCTGCAGGGTGTCCGTTAAAAAGTGTTATAGGACAGCTAAAAAGACGTTCCGGTCAAATAGCCTGATGACAAGTTCTAAATTATTGCGCTGGCTCAACTGCTAGTTTGTAACTATAGCAACGGAGACTCAGAGCAGAGGCAATGGATTACAACGGGCATCATGAGTGATTTCATTGTTTCATTTAATTTATTTGGTAAATTTGATAAATTTGATGACTGGGATGCAGAAGAAGAGAGGATAGAGAATGAAAAGAAGAGGGAGAAACGGCACAAGGAGGTGACACCAGAAGAATTAAATAATTTAGAAGATGAGACACCTGGAAACTCGTCACATCATGACCAGGCATCGGTGTGAGAGCAGCCTGCAGGCTTATTGGGCTCCGTCAGCACAGGAGAGACGAGACTGGAGCAACATCTTGTCGTCTCCAAATGTCCCAACAAGCAGTGCTCAATCTGTCAATCTCCGTCCTTCAAATGCCACTATGATGGACATACCCATATCACTTTCAAATGTCACTATTAATAGTAATGTAGCATTTCATTTTAAATAGGAAACAATCGTTAATTTGTTAATGTGTTTATATGACTTAATCTCGACTACTATATGCTCATGAATTATTTATTGCAATTAAAAACGATTTTGACTAGCCTACTATTTGGATGTTGATTGAAACAAATTTTCTTGGGTCTATAAATGAACGCCAATGAATCATTAAAGTAATATCTCAAGGTTTTTTTTGCACGTCATCCTCTGACCACCAGAGTGTGTAACACACGAGCGGTAAGAAGTGCACTGGCTTTCTGAAATAATCATCTTCTGAATAATATCACGTAACGTTTAGCCATCATCTCACTTCCCTTCACTGATCAGTCGCTATGCTCTCTGCGCTGTGGCCACAGCGGGTTTCCACGGCAACGCCTGTGAACTACAGAGATTAAATAGTCCGCTCAGCTGTGGCTTGTGAAAAACTCTTGATTTTAACTGTAAAACACATTAAAGCATAAATAATTGATTTAATATTCATTTCTTTGGTAAGTGACCATGGTATAAGCAGGTTAATGCCCGACGAGGTGTCCATTATCAGGAATTAATGGACTTCGTGGAAGCAACCGTCCGACGCACGCCTCCGCATCGTCCATTAATTCCTGATAATGGACACCTCGTCGGGCATTAACCCTTACATATTTGTTAGAGCTTGAATATCTTACCATCTTCTCTGTCTGCGGACGTAAATTGGAGTTTCTTCCTGGGACTGCTGCTGTGGAATGAATGACGCCTCTGGTCAACTTGTCCATCGATCCTGTAGACAGACAAAAAGTGATTTTGTAAACCATTTTCTCCAATGTAATGTAGATAAAGCTGCAGTTCTGCCTCGCTGTGCTGTTTATAGTTCAGTTCATGCTTAGACTGAATTTTAACGAGCTAGGTGAAGAGAAGCTACTTTCTTTTTCTAGGATCCTGGTTGCAGCCAAAGCAGCTGGAGGGATAGTTATACTTCAGACAGAGCCAGGCTAACTGTTCCCCCTGCTTCCAGTCTTTATGCTAAGCTAAGCTAATTGTCTCCTGACTCTAACTCCATGCTCACTGCACAGACATGAGAGTGGTATCCATCTTCTCATCTAACTCTCGTAAACAAAGCGATTAAGTCCCTTGGTGTGGAATTATTCCTCTTGTGTGTGGCTCACCTTTTGTGCAGGTGTTCCTCTCTGGGCATCATGTGACCAAAAGCGGTGGAGTAGTTCTCAGTGGGGCAGCGTTTCGGACTGGACTTTGCAGACATGGGCATGATTAAAGTTCCTCTCTTTGCTGGATGGAAGAGAATAGAACATCATTAATTAAAACTTTAATACACTGAGGCAACATTAATTAAAAACTACATTCTCCAGAGAGTTACAGTGATGTAGAAATATATAATCATCTTGCTTTTATTAAAAGGTTAAGAAGTTATTGGGTTGGGTTAAATTATTTACAATCTAAGTCTCTCTATATAAATATATATAGTGGATTTTTTGTTAAGTATGAATCACAACTTGATGCCGTGGAGTTAGTTGGCTAAGAGTTTACTTATATCATTATATGAAAATCTGTGGCGCCGTCTGTGTTTATCGTTCGTCATTAATTTTCAATTCTTGTGTTTCGTCTGTCCAAAATGTAAAGAAGAAACATGTCACAGATCTGACAGCACATCTGCAGTTGGTTTCAATCAGCTTTGTGCATCCAGTAAAAAAGGCCTTTGATTAATTCACAGAGAAGTAGAGTTATGGTTCATGTACGCAGCATCTGGCTCCGTCACAGCTGCCAACGATGACATGCTGCCATTTTACTTCTGAAACGTTTACAGTTCACATTGAAACCATGACTGAGCCAAACACCATGTACATTAAAGACTTGGTTGACAGGTGAGTGTGTGTAGCCAGTGAGGACATACTGGGTGTCGTAGTGGGTCTGTTTCGATGTTCTGGAGGAGGCAGTGAGGAGGATCTGTGGCCCTCTGGAGACAAACTCCTCTGAGCTCTCAGCAGAGCTGCAGCTTTTTTCACTCCTCCTCCTCCTCCTCCTCCTCCTCCACCTCCTCGCTCAGCTCGTGCCATGACGACTCCTCCATGTTTAACCGCCTCCCTGTCCGCCTGCAGCCCTGCTCGCTCCTGAATCACCTCTTTGTGTTTCCGCTCCACAAACCCGACCGTGGTCCTCTGATTGCCGACCCCTGCAGAGAGAAAGCACACGGACGTGATGAGGTCCAGCTCAGAAACATGCAGCACATGTACAGAATCAGGATCAAGTCCTTGTGTGTGCTGTATAAAAAAAAAAAAAAATCACAAAGATTTTAGTAATCAGGGTGTTTGATCAGCTTATAATTACAATCAGACAATAACTGATTTTCTGTTGATCCTCTGATGCTTTATTATCTAATCCCAATTCATCAAAACAATACAAACAATAAAGAAAAGAAAAATAGAATTAGACCAATCAGAGCCTCTCAGTTGAGAGGACTTCGCTATTTTTCTTTGTCTTATGCGATAATAATTTTAATTTCTTTTACGTTTTGACTGTTAGTCAAACTGTAACTGTTCCCTCAGTTAGACCAAGAAACATGTCAGACTTTGCTGTGATTGACAAATGTAGAATAAGTCCTGATTGGAACTTCACAAAAGTCACATACTGTGAAACTGATTGCAGCCATTGTTCCCTTCTTCTCCTGCTGGTGCTGCAGGGAACAGTCGGTCACTTCCCCCCTCTTTGAACGACCTCCATGACACCCAGGCTGTTTCATTTCAGTGGCCTCAGTGGCAAATACTTTTGTTCAAAGGGTAAATTCAGCATTTTTCAACCTGAACCCTATTTCCCATGTTTTTGGTGCTAAGTGACTAATGTGAACAGTTTTTAAAAATTGGTCCAGTATTGAGAGAGAGCTGCAGCCAGCAGCAGAGAAACAGGCTGCAATGTACCCACGTGGAGTAGGTTCACCCCGTCAATTTACGTCCAGTAAAAGTGTTTGTTGTTGCCACTGACAGGCTCACATTGTTATTTTGAGGACACTACAGAGAAATTATTTTTTTTAACCTCTAACTGTTTTTTGGTCTGTTATGTGTCAAAGTCTCGCTAACGAGAAGTCTTGTTCTGAAAACTCATGAGAGGTGACTTGTTGCAGGAAGAAAACAGTGGACACGTTAGTGAGAGTTGGAGACAGGAGTGCCAGAAATAGTCTGTGGTGTTAAAGGACAAAAGGCATATCCTAACCTGGTAAGACCACCCTGATGACGTGAGCTCAACACTCTGTTTTGCTCTCTCCATCAGTCTGGACTCGGGACCACCCCAAACACTTTCAGTGGGCGAGAGTACTCGTCTTGACAGACAAACTCCTTCAGCCAATTGGTGTAACTAACACCAGGGAACATCTACTTCTTCCCCAACGGAGCCAGTTGATAAAATCAAGCTTTTGCCAAATCCAGTGGAAAGAACAAGGAAACCGTCTTTTCCTCAGAGAAACTCCAAGGGTGCAGATTTAAGATAATTTTTCCGGCTTTTTGCCTTTAACCGACAGGACAGTTAAGTGTGAAGGGGGTAGAGAGAGAGAGAGGGGGAATGCCATGCAGCAAAGGGCTGCAAGCCACAATCGAACTTGGGCCGCTGCAGCGAGGACACAGCCGCTGTAAACGGGGCACCTGCTCTAACCACTAAGCCACCGAGCCCCTGGGTGTATACTCTTGTTCTTGTTAAATTGTTGTTATTCGCTCTATTTCTACAATAACTTCCCTTATTGCTGTGTTTATTCAGCTAACATTAGAGTTAGCGCTTGTTGCTTCAGGAGCCGCCATTTCTGCTCTGCAAGCTGCAGCCCGCACTTTACATCAGCAACTACAACGCAGTCCCTGACTGGTAAAACAAAGCAAAAATAGGACACAGGAGAGAAACTAAACTCCAAACCACAGAGATTCAGTTAGAAGCTACAGACGTACTGAGAGCTGAACACACAGAGGGTCAAATTCACAAAAGGATTGCGTGGCTTTTGCGGCCGCTAAACCGGTAAAAATGGAGCAAACAGATACAGTCTAATTCACAAAGCACGCGCAGAGGGTGCTCCGGTGTTATTTGCACGTATTTAAATGAGGTAATATGCATATATTTGGCGCAAAAATTGCCCCTTTCTATGCAAATGAGCCTCATTGATAAACAACGTCTAATTCACTAACACCAGCGCTAATAGCCACACGCAGTTTGAGTGAAGTAAATAACGTCTTTAGAAAGCTGGTGCAAACTGGGCGCTCCTCTGTGGAAGCCTCTCGCCCAGACTTTCCAGTGATCGTGGCAGCAGTGATCGTCTGTTAAATCAGTCTGTAAATAATATTTTGACATTATTATTATAATCATTATTACTTTAATGGCATCCGAAGATATTGATGCGTTGAACAGGTGACAGTCTGCGGTCGTTCTCAAAACGCACTTCTGTCACGCACTTCAAAAGCAACTTTCAATAATTTATTTTACGAAACGGGGGAAACAAACTCGAACAAAAACGGTTCCATAATTCATATTAAATTCAAAAGATAAGGAAAAAACAGCTACAAGTGAGAGGGAATAGTGATAAAGTGGTCAAACTGGGTCAAATCCACAGCCTCAACCCATCCCACACTGTTAGACTGACTCACCAGCAGACATCACTACATGAGGGTATACAGTATTCAGTACTTTGCCAAACACTTACCATGCCATGCCATGGGGCTTATTGCCATCAGGGGCAAATCAGGGGCAAACTGCACTCAGCTGCCAAACTTTGTGGCCGTGTTTGCGCTGGTATATCATTAGCGCAATATCCTTTGTGAACAGGACGTTAAGACGGAGCAAACTGCGGGTGCAAGTGAAGTGCAATTCAAGGTGCTATCAGCGGCCGCAGTTCATTCTTTGTGAATTCGGCCCAGAGACTTTTAAAGACACCTTTCTCTCTGGTCTCCTGCAGACAGTGGGGAAGAGAGTCTCACAATTTTTTTTAGGAAGAAGTGGGGTCGTTGGGGTTGGCTGCGGTCGGCGAAATGCCACCGCTACCTGCTTGAGGACGGCTTTTGGACCTGCTCCTGAGAGGGTCCATCTCTAGTGCAGCTCGGCACATCTAAACTGATAATAGAAACGCAAATTGGTGTACGGCAGATGGTCTTACCAGGGTAGGCGTATATTACTCTTATCTTTTTTTTGGAGGGGGGGGGGGCATTTTGGCCTTTAATGGACAGGGCAGACAAGTGTGAAAGGCGGAGAGAGAGAGAGGGAGTGACATGCAGCAAAGGGCCACAGGCTGGAGTCGAACCGCTGTGGCAACAGCCTTGTACATGGGGCGCCTGCTCTACCACTAAGCCACCGACGCCCCAATATTACACTAATCTAAATGGACACAAAACAGAAGGCAACAAACAAAAGGTATGGAATAACCTTTGACTTCTCTGTGGTGTCTTTTCCACGCATAAAAACAATCTGAGCCTCTCAGTGCCAAATTGACGGGGTGTACCTGCTCCAGGTGGTCACACCGCAGCCTGTTTTGCTGCTGTCAGCTGCAACGTTTGCAAAAAACTGCAAACTTAAACTTTGGGTTCTAACCAAAAGTTGGCTGAAATATAGAACTTAAAAATCAATACTTGGGCACAGAGGTGGTCAATATGTCCAAACGTGGAGGCAGACTGTGGATTGATTTTCTTTTTCTTTTTTTTTATATTCTGGTGGTTTAAATGAGGGTTTTTCCTTGATATGTTTTTGGTGAAGTTTCTGGGGCAAACTTTTTTATTGATTGTGAATTTTCTTGTGCTGCTATTGTAAAAGTTTGAACAGCTTCTCCTGAACTCACTGGTTGTTTTATTAATTAGTCTTATGTAGTAAAGTCTGATGAAAAGGAGGGGCTCGGTCCAAAGCATCAGTGAGTTAATTCATATTTCCTGCATAAGTCATGGTGTGCAGACTTTGGGAAAGTTGTTTGTTCAAATTGGGATTTCTTTTACAGAATGTTGGCGTATTATTTCAAGCGTTTTGTTACCTCATTCGTACATGTTCAAGTAAAAAGTTGGAGGAAAGAAGATGAGACATGAGTTTTAAGCATTAACCAGTGAGTGAGTGTGAGTCATACTGTGGGTGGTGGGGCTGTTCTTACAGGGGGCCCGGCTCTCTGTGGCTCTGGTCTCCTCCAGCTCTATCAGGGCCCTCATCATGGGCGTCAGGGAACAGGACCCGTCTCTACGAGCGGCCTCCCGCTGGCTCTGCTCCTGGTGCCTGTGCTGAGGCAGAGACTGTTCACACTCTGGTGGAGACGCACACCTGCAGAGCAGAACAGGATCTCGGTTAAGTCACCTGAAATCTTCACTAAGTTTGGTTAAGTAAACATCAACAACAACAATAAAGACGTACCTCCAGCTCCCACCAGCTGAAGACGTGTCCACAGAGCTCCCAGTTCCTGATGACTTATCATTTGATGAATACTGGGACTTCTTGTGGAGACTCGACTGGTTGGTTTGAGGGAATGGGGATTTTCTGCCGCTGTTCAGCTGGTCAGATGGAGGACAAGGGGACTTCCTGCGGGTGACGTCAGGCTCTACTTTGCCTTTACTGGGCGACAGCAGCAGGTCGGGATGGTGGAAAAGACTGTGGACATGTTAAGAGCAGATTTACATTTGAGCATCTCTTTCTGCAGTCAAAATAAATATGTTTATTGTCAATAGTTTTTTTATTATTTTACGATCAGTGGCTGGAGAACGAACTTGTAGCCTTCGTGTCGTGCAGACAGCGTGTTGTTAGTAGTATTTAAGAATAAAGACCACACCAGAATTAACAGACACAGTGACATATGCAAGAAGAATCAAAAACATATAAATGTCTCAACAAGCCATACCAAAAAATAAGAATAAAATTAAAAAATAAATGTAGGCATTGATTAACTGATAAAATGTGACATAAATTCATATTTCAGTTTTACTTTGCTTCTTAATTTATTTATCTTTGTATTAATTCCCCTATTAATATATAATAATAATAGATGAAAATAAGTAAATAATACATGAATAAGTAAGTTCGGGAAAATTAATGAGAGGACAAACAGAAGGGGGAAATAATACATAATATAGAAATAAATAAATTTAAATACAAATTTAAGAAAAATGTAAAAATAAATGTAAAAAAAAAAAAAAAAATCAATTTAAAAATTAATAAAAATAAACAGAAAATTTTATACGATAGTAAATAACTAGGGGAATCAATATAACGCTAAATAAATAAATAAAGGAGAAAATTATAACAGAAATATTAACTTATCTCACATTTCATTTCATCAAAATAAATGTCTTCATTTATTTTTTAAAAATAATTTATAAATTAAATAGCATATTAATTTATTTGTCAAGTCTTCTATATATGTATTTATATTTGATTTTGGCAGCCTCCATTCTCCATAGTTTAATGTGCTGTAGCTGAACAGCTAATTAGCTATCTAGCCTACAAAACGGCGTCAGCAGAGCACTTTTCCCCTGTGAGTGTTTAATTGGTTTAGGAAAAGACGTGTGTTCATGTTTGTTCGTCAGATAAGAAGGAAATTGTAGCAGGGAAGCTCGTGTGCTTTGTTGTTCAAAGTCTGTGGATCTTCTGTTGTGTAGCTGATGGCTGCTGCCTGGCTGTTAGTCAGTTTTAAACATCTGCCTGTGATAAAACAGTGACTTTAAACAGGTTTCCAACGGAATAATAAGAAACAGTGGGAGCAATCATTAAACTACAAAATATTAAATATTAGTTTCTTCATTCTTGTACCTGATTTCTTTTTTTCTTTTTTACTCAAAGGAGAACACAGGATATGTGATGTACAGATTAGACACTGTATGTATCTAACATGCATAAGCCACAAATATAATCAGCCTATAACACCTAGTGTAGATATGAGATGCTTACCCAGCCCCGGAAGGTTGTGTGTTACTGTGGGAAGAATAACGCGCCCTGGCCTGGTTCTCATGCTCCAGCTGCTTCACCTGAGACTCCAGTTTGGAGATTATTCTGAGGGGGACAGACAGATATGACACATGGTCACATGATTTACAGCTACAGAGAGACAGGTGACTTAATGTTGGCTTCTTTATATACAGTCAGGTCCATAAATATTTGGACAATGATACAGTTGTCGTCATTTTGGCTCTGTACACCACCACAATGGGTTTTAAATGAAACAATGAATACCTGCTTAAAGTGCAGACTCTCAGCTTTCATTTAAGGCTTTTTTCAAAAATGTAGTATGAACCGTGTAGGAATTACAACC